>NW_019173028.1:0-254382 GCF_001831195.1 Colletotrichum orchidophilum
CCCCCCCCCTCCCAGTCGTCGAAGAGAGGGGAGAAGAAAATTGGCCTCGTTTCGTCCGAGACATGCGTTAGGAGCTGCCTGACGCACCCGGCCAGAGGGAGGGGCCCCCAGTCAAAAGTTCGGGCAGCCCTGCATTTCGACCGACTTTCTGGGATCCTTTTTTCCCTTTCGGAGGAAAGATACGCGATTCGGCAGAATAAGGGGGTTGTCGTAGTGCGTGTGCTGTGACCAGAAGCCGGACCTAGGTTCCGGCCTAATCACCCGCGGCCAGCTACATCTCTTGTGTCCTGTCCGACGCTAAAAGCATGATTTAGGCCGGGGTGCAAAGGGCGATTGCATCGATCTGTTGATCGTTTTGAATTCAACCTGGTATGATTCCGTCGTCTTCATGGTATCTTTGTATACGAAGGCTTACAGTCCGCGGGGTTCTGGTAGCAGCGTGGGTAGTAGTCTCGTTGCTTACTCTCCGTAGAACGGCCAAAGCGGACTATAGACATGTCCGGAAACATGACGAGATACAAATCGACATATCTCCAACAACTAGTTTGGAGAAAAGGTCTCCCTGCCCCTGACGATCCTTCTGACGTGTCGGAAGTTCGCCTCTCGTTGATACACCGGGATAGTGACACCTTGGCAGAGCAACGTAGGACGACATCACTCGAGTCAATAAACTTCAGACGTGAAAGGCATCGAAGCTCCAGCTGAGCAACGTGCCAGATTTTTTTTTGGCTTCCGCCTTTCGGCCGGAAGATCATCATCGTTCACCATTAAGCGGCACGGAAACTTAAGGTATCCGGCGTCAAATGCTGTGATACCTCTACTCTTCCTTCAATGAGTCGATATGACGGAAATTTCCTGCCGGTCCCATCGGGGAGGCCGACATGTTTGAGCAATAAGAGAAACAAAATCACCCTTCTAGGAAACAAAACAAACGCTCGACGGAGATATTCATTGTCGATTTCCATGCTATTGCCCCCTGCTCTGCCCGAGCCCAACTCTCGCTCCGAGACATTAAGGTAATCATTCAGCGTCGTACACCACATTGAGGGTGTAACCATATTGTCCGTCAGACCACTTCCCATCAAGCCACAACTAACACAACGCAGCAGAAGTATCCAGCCTCATTTCCCGCAAGTACGTGCCGAGAGCAACCCGAGGAAGTTCCCGTATGTCAATCTCTCGTCTTCCACCAGGAGAAAAGTCTGGAAGAAAACCGTTCAGCCCCTCAGGAGTTGGTGTTCCGGTGCCACGTGCACGTAAGACTGCAACCACATGGTTTGAAGACACAAGGAATTTATAAAAGGCGACATGTGGCGTTCTTCGGCGCCCTGAGAGAGAGGCAAGGTAATCTAAACATTCCGAGGGGCAGTAAAGCCACAACAGTCGATTCAAAGACATTTGTGGCAAGCGAGCTGAAGATCAAAAGCTTCTATGTTTTTTTGCTTGTGTCCCGTGAGAGAAGCTTTTACCGGGTTTCTGGGTTCACTGGGGTCTTTGGTTCGCCAAAAGAAATGGAGACAAAGAGGCGGGGCCGGGGGTTATCGTGGCGGAGAGATTCAGCTCCTGTGATTAGCCGCAGTTTGACGGATGAAGCTTGCAACTCCTACCGACAGTCGAACGGTAAATAGCGAGTTGCTCATGATGAATAGGATGTTGGTCATTGCCGGCGGCCTCGACACGGGTTGTCAAATCTGACTTTGGCGATGATGATCCGGTTGACATGGTCCGGGGCCCTTCAAGCTGCAGCAAGCAGCCGTTCTTTCTGGTTCAATTGTCTTCATTACACTTGGTGTTATCTCCATGCGGAGTCGGGCCTCATATCGCTTGAGTACACTCTCTCGTAATTCTTTCAGACTACGTAGCCCGGAGAGGCTTTCTTTCGACCCAAACTTTTTGGCGCCAGAACTGTCTTGCGGGGAAAGCTGAGTACTCCAGAGGGCTTCTTCTCAAAAAAAGAAAAAGAAAAAGAGAGGGGGCGAGACATGGAGGAAAGCGGTGAGAATATATGCGTAGCCACAAAATTGTAACCAGGAATAAGAAAAAGGAAGGACTATTAATCATGTTGCAAATGGTAGTCCACGGTATCGGAACCAATGCTTTCTCCAAATTTCAACTAACTGTTGACATTTGTATATAGCTTCTGAAAGCTGTCAGTAAGTTGCCGGAGGGCCTGTTGTCGTGGAACTAGTCTATGCGGGTGCTGTTGAGTCAGGGCCTGATAACTCCAGTCCAAGTAATCCTAATCCATGAACCACAATGTCCGCTCTCGCAGCTGAGGAGTCGAACGGAACCGAGACATTCCTCCAAACTATCGATTCGTCTGTGTGATCATCTCAAGGTACCTGGCCTAATTGGCTCGACTTTCTCCTTGATAATACTGGAAAAAGAGATGCTCTCCGACTACACACCACATACCACACACACACGCACCAACCAACCAACCAAACCAACCTCACTCAAACCGAATAGCATACATCAAATTCTTCACACTCTCAAACCTCGCCATCCCTGGCCCCCTCAACTCAAAAGCAGGAACCTCATCAACCCAAGTCTCAACCCGCACCCTCCTCCCCCCACCACCCTTCTCCCGCGCCGCCATCCTCTCCCAAAACGCCACAAAACTCGCCTCCGTATGCCGATAAAGCCTCTGCCCCTTGTGCATCTCCTCCCGCCTCGCCGGCCCCTCCGTCGTCCCCGCGGTCCGTCCAAACACCAAATCCCCTTTCCTACCCGAGAGTAAATCCAGCAGCAGACCCGCAAATGTCTCCTGGTCGTCTAGGCTGAAGCAGTGCTGCACGTAGTTACACGTAATGATGGAAAATTTCCCGCGCCAGTCTGGGAGGGCGTCGGTTCCGTCCAGAGCATTGGCCTGGCGAAAGGTAATTCCCGAGTCCCGGTCATTGAACAAGGCGTGTCCGGCGTCAAAGAATTTGGGCACGAGGTCTGCGCCGTAGAGCATGGTTGTCGGGGCACCTGCGTGGGCCTGCGAGATGTCAATGTGTGTAAGTAGTGTTAGACACACCAGTCAACAACTGAATAATCGTCACGTTGCAGTGACCCATGTTGCCGGAGCCGCCAACGCAAACACATGAACAGAAATAAAGACGGCGGGGGGGTAAGAGAAAAGAAGCACGCACCAAGCTGCGTAAATCCTGGCCAATTGCACATCCAAAATCAAGCAGCTTCTCTCCTTTCTGCGTACGCAAAACAGCCTCGTCAAATTCCTTGTTATTTCTGAGCTGTAGCTTCAGGAACAACCAGAGGCCGATACATGGGTAAGGGCAATCGTTCCATGCTTTTTTGCGCTATTATCACGAGCGATGTCAGTGCTATGTTGACAACACTCAAGCTTATACCAGGCAGGGGAGTGAGGGACGGAGTGGAAAGGTAAGCGCGTGAACGAATATGGCATACAGCTTCTTCAAGATGCTCCTCCAGCTTATCCTCGGGGATCTTGGCATACTCCACAAAGAGCTTCTTCGTATGCTCTTCGAGAGGGAGGGGCAAGCCATCGGTCCAAAAAGGGGAATTTGTGTCCGTGTCAGAAGGAAGTCGATGAGCCGGTAGGCCATCGGCGGCAATTGAACCGGCGGCGGTGTTGATTGTTCCCTCAGTCATGGTTGAAAATTGTGACAAGACCGAGAGAGAATCTTGAAGGAAAGAAGACGGTGAGTCTACCGTCAAGAGAGAACGAGGGAACACCACACTTGAAGTGCTGTCTTTGTATCTTCAGACGAACTGGGTCTGTGCGTAGGTAGCTGACGGTTTAGTCTGGCATGTCTGGGTACCTTAGCCTGGGAAATGTCTCGCCATGTTCGGGGATACTTTGATAATCGAAGCCGAGTTTACGTAGGTATGCTGTGGCTCAGGAGGAACGGTCGGATGGCTCAACTAGTCGGATCAATCCAGACATCTGTCAGTCGGTTCATACGTGCGCAAATGATGCAGTGTCACTCCAAAGTCAGCTTGACGTGCCGGCAGCCGGTGCATCGGTGCCCGTGTTGGATCATCAGTTACAGTTAAGTCTTTAGTTGTTCATTTTCTGAGACCACTACCCAAAGATGACCACAACGACACCTCAATGACTGCACCGCATGCGCTCAAACAATGTAACACCCAACAGGTCCGTTGGAAACAAGGAGAACGCAAGTCTCATAAAGGAATCATGCTAGGTTATTAATGCAGTCTATCTATATGCCATGAAACGCGTGTCGTGTTCCGATCCAAAAGTCAACCGAGTTCAAACTGCTTTTTGTCGGGCCCAGGGTGTTTTCTCTGCATCATCCGCGTGGAAACTCTCAAAGCGCCTAACTAATTTGAATACGGTACCCAGTAGGGGTTATTAGTTTTCGCAACGTCGAATCATTTACTTGGTCCTTACAGGTAAGGCGATCTTTGCTTTGTCGCTTTGTTCCTCAGCCGCATCCATGTACAAGTCAATCAGACATCCGGCAGACCATGCTTGTGTGGGACACTGTACACTGTTAGCAAGCGAGCCATAGTTTCCAACGCTGATACAACTCACAGAGTCAGGGCAGTCTTCGCCATCCTTCTGCGTCAGTTCCGCCAGTCCGGCCCAGACGCTTTCCCGGATCATTTGCTTGCAGCCCATAAGTCTTCGGGTGACTTGCTGGAAGGCCTCAATACGTCCAGCCTGGTCACCTCTTCTTGCGAGGTCAAACTTGAGCAAGGCGCGAAGGAAGAAACCCGTCGGCCAGAGCCATTCCGGGCCCTGGTGATAGTTTCGTCCCTTGCTAGTGGCGAAGTCCTCGCTGTCTTCGCTGTTACGGTAGTAGGGCCTGTAGTTGAGATCGGCAGGATCGAGAGTTGCCATGCCTGTAGGCCCGCGGATAGTTTTGTCGGCAACCAAGAGAGCGTGCAGCGCATGCGCGGGATCGAAAAGCTCGGGTGCCGCGCACATTGCAATGGGGAAGTTGGCACGCAGCTGGTAGTCTTCGTACTCCTTGCCGGACTTGTACAAGTCTTTGTAGATACCGCGGCGGTTGATAATCTTAGAGTTGACATCGTACTTCGTGTCTTCCTCAGGAGAGAGGGGAACCCAGTAACATCGCTCAAAGCTGTCACGAATCAGGTTGGCCCACTCCCTGAGAGAAATGGTCGACTCGTCTGCCTTCTTCACGGACGAATACTGATACTTGCCTTGCGAGTTGAGCGAAGCCACCCATTTCAAGGTGCTGTATAGTAGACCAGTGATCTCAATGGCAGCGCCGTCGCGAGGTGTGCCGGGAACACCCTTGGAGCCAGCGCGCTCGCTTTCGCCCATCTTGTCCATCCATGTGCCACAGTTGTTCTGGTTGCCACCAAAGATGATGCCGGTGTCCCAGTCGGTCTTGATGGAAATGTTAAAGCCATTGTCGCTCATCTGCGAGTCGATCGAAGGGCCGGCATTGGCCTCGCGGAAAGACATGCCAGATGCGTGCCTCTGCAGCGCTTCCTGGATGATGTCCTCAATGGTGCTTTCCTGGGAATAGGTGCGGGGGTCGTCAACATCGAACCACGTGTCGTCGTAGGGCAGGAAGCGTCTCTTGACCTTCTCCTTGAGCAGGTCCAGTCCGTTGGGGGCGAACTTGGTATAGTCTTGGATGCATTGAAGGAAGAACCAGATGGAGTCGCGAGAGTTGTATCGCGGCAAAGCTCCACTGCTGAGCAGGTTGGGGATCATGCCGTGCTTCAGTACACTAGCGAATGCAAGGATGTGCTCCTTCGCTTCGTCAAAGCGGCCAGTGCCAAGGTAGAGACCACGGAGGGAGATGAAGACATCACGTCCCCAGCACCTGGCCCATTCGACGGCAAAATGAGGCAGGCCGGCAGCCAACGACGGGACCAGTTTCTTTGGCCACAAGGAACCAGACTTGACCAAACCAGTCTCTTGCACGCTGACCATCGCAAGACTTTGGAGGAACCATTGCCCTTCACGGACGTTTTCGTTCATGAGTTCGAGCCCACGCTCCCATGAGGCAGTGTATAATGTGCGCAGCACGAGGCCAAAGTATCTCGGCAGCAAGAAGCTCGGGATCTTGCGAATGGCGTCAAACCGCTCCTTCAGCCAGACGGCGGGCTTCTCGAGATTCTCGAAATCGGGAGTTTTGCTGATGCGCTCCAGGCGTCCGACAATGTAATCCAAAGCCCACTGGCCGTCGCGAAGATTCTGGCACAGAGGATGAGCAAGATTGTTGTCTCGGATGATATCCTTTAGAAGACTCCACCAGCCCTGGAGACCGGCATAGACGAGCTTGCCGTAGCTGGGAATTTCGTAGCAGCCGTCGTTCCCACCGCTTCCATCACGTTCCTCAGCCTCACATCGGTAGAGCAGGAAGTTGAGGTCCACAAGGTTCAGGCTCTCGACAGCGGATCTGGCACCCGAAGTGACGTAGTTGTCGAGACCTGATGAGTGTTCGGCCGCCGGGATCCAGGTCTCGAAGAGGGCAATGCTACCAGGAGGGAACTTGTCGCGGACGGTAATGATAGTCTCATCGCCCTTGACCTCCATGCGAACGCCGGGGACATCAACGACACGGCTAGGCAGACCGCGCAGTAGCTTCTTGTCGTCCGAGGCCTCTTTGCGGGCCTCATCGCTCGCGTCTACTTCGAGCATCCAGCTACCAAGATGACGGGCTTTCGTTCCTCCAAGGTGTACGGCATTGAAAGCACCGTTGCCGTTGCCGTACCCAGGGAAAGCAGTGTGGGCAATGAGGAAGTATCCCTTTCTCGACTCAGGGTGGACTCTGTGCACGGTGATGTACTGATCCTCGTGGTGGATGTGAGTCTCGTCGTATCCGTCCTTACCCATGAGGGTGTGGATCTGGTTCAAGAGCTTCTTGATGCCACCAATGCCGTTTCCGCCACCACCAATCTTAACAGCCTTGGAGGATGACTCGGACGTGTACAACCTAGTCTCGTTTACGAGGTCAACAAGCTTGGGGTAGATCTCATCGTAGCCCATGACACTGCCAGTCGCACTGGCGCACATGTTGACAAGAGCCGCGTTCGGAAGGGTGTCGCGAGCATCACGCTTCTGGGCCGGAGTCTCGTTGTCGTGAGTGCAGTCCATGAAGAGGGCTTGAACTGGCACAGGCTTGATTTTTCGAATGATTTCTCTTGAGGACGGGCTGCTCCCGTTGAGCATGTCGCTGCCTTCATTGGACGGGCTCATGGGGCTCATTGGAGACTTGGGGTCCGCCTTGGAAATCTCGTCAACCTCAAAGCTGCCAATGGGACGACCGCCGTGCTTGTGAACCAGACGACTGAGCTCGCCAGTGCTCCACGCTTGCATGGCCTCGCGGATCAAGGCACTCAGACCCAGCCTTTTCACGAAGACGTAATCCATCTCTTCGGAACCCGAGAACAACTCTGCCACAACGTACAAATCCGGTCGGACTCGACGAGCCTCGTCGAGAATGTGCTCGGCAACGTGAATTGGCGTAGAGTGGCAATTGTCAATGCGGAAACCAGCAAAGTACTTGGCGAGCATACGGGCGTACTTGGTCATGAACTCCCACAGGAAAGGACTGTCCGAGGCACCCTTGCCGTAGCGGAGCTTGACACAGTCGCCCCAAACAATGACCTCGCGCCTCAGGTACACGCGAGAATCCGGGCCGGCGTTGTCGACCAAGGCGTTGCCGCCCCAAACCCAACCGTTGTTGACCAGAACATTCTCTTCGGGTTTGTTCTTGGCCGTAGTATCGTTCTTGGGCAGGCGAGTGAAGTAGGTCTCGATGAGAGGAAACTCCTTGTTGATGGGACCCATGCGCGGGCCATGTTCGTCAAGTCGGCAGTACTTGATGCGGTTGAACAGCTGCTGTAGGATCTCGCTGAGCTCATTATCGTACTCTTTGTAAAATGGCAGGTTGATTTCGTCGAGAATCGAGACCAACTTTGACTTTGCTGCCGCCTTTCTCGGGCTACTGCCCTCCTCACCTTGGTAGCGTCCAAGAATGGTGGAGAGAAGCCCGGAAGCCACCTTGGGATCGACCTTTCTCCTGAATCTTTCTCCCAAGCGGTCACCGCCCTGGAGACCGTTCTTAATGAGGAAGTCGGCCTGGTCTTTCAGGGAGGCATCCTTCAATCCAGTCACATTTGCGTCGCCACTCGTATCCTTTGGCAGCGTGGTGCTGCCGGCAATCCAAGCTTCCAGGCCCGCTTCAACATCGCGCTCGACGTCAATGGCGTAGTATTCCCAGAGGCGGATCTCGGATATCACCTGCTTCTTGATGGCGTCCATAATCTTGATGAGGTCATCGTCGCTCTTCACTTCGGTGGGGAGTCCAAGCTTCTCAAGGTTGTCGCTGAGCTCCAGCAGCTTCGAATCCAGCAGCCACGCTGACTCAAGCCAAGGTGCTGTTATCAGGTTGTATCCAGCATCTGGGTGATCTTGCAGCCATGCAGTGTTATGTGCCGTGTGATTTAGGACAATATCGGTCAAACTTAGCAGGGAATACTGTTTTTCTAAGCTCTCCACCAGGCCTTTGATGTCTTTCTCGCCGGCAGGGAAGCATTCGGGGTCCCAGCCCAATTGATCGTACAAGCTGTAGGGGGAATTGGAAGCACCGCGAACCTGCAGCGGGGTGAAGTGAATCATGTTGTAACCACGGTCGCTAATGCCACGAAGATGCTTTTCCCAGTCGCCCGGGTATTTGCCCATAAACTTGCTAATGACTGAAAAGATGGACAGAGCAGGCAATGGCAGCGGGCGGCCATCGAGACTGAGACGCGGGGCAACATCGATGTAGTAGAGGGGCGTCTTTTTGTTGGTGGCGGTGGTCTGAGGAGTCGAGTCGAGCTCCTCTACGAGCTCTGGCAGCTCGGCATAGGTGGTGTAGAAGGCGTAGGCACCGGCCTGGAAGATGGGAATGGAGATTTCAATTGTGCGATTGAAGTCGGGTTTTAGTCTAGACGGCGCATAAGTCGCGGGTTACAGACGAGAAGACAAACCAGGAACAAGACAGAAAAAAGTCTACGTCGCAATTGGGAGCAGTGGAGGCAGAGAAAGCTTACTTGAACTCGCGGAACTGGTCTCTGTGGAACTCGGCGCCCTGCTCTGGAATGTTGACCCACAGACTGCCATGGCGACAGATGGACGAGGTGCCCTCGATTGCAAAGCGAATAGTGACGGGATCGTTTGTCTTTGGGGCGAGGTAAATGTACTCGCCGGCAACCTCGGGCGAGCCATCGTCGTTGAGGGGGAGGAGGTATACTTCGTTGGATATCATGGTTTTCGGGACCATTTGCGTAGGTTGTAGGAGGCAGCTTTCGTGCCCCGCGGACAGATCGGCGACGTGGGTATCAATGAAGGACGAGGACGGGGGCGTCGGGACGAGGGCGAGAGCTGTGGCCGTGGACCGTGGAGAGCGCACTGGCGTAATTATGCGGAGACGATTCCGGCCAAAAAGAATGGGCCTTGTGCTGGGGGTTGAGCGAGGGTGAGGACGCAGCTGGATGGAGCGAGTGGCAATTGGAAGTGCAATTGATTAAGATGCGACAGAGACTGGGGGAGGGACGACTTGACGGCGGGATGAACAGGCCGTGGGTCTCGAGGATCAACGGACTGCTGGAGGAGGTTGGAATGACGAATTGCATAGGAAGAGAAGAAGTTGGGAGAAAGGGTGGGAGAAGAGGGTGAGGAGGAGGAGAAGGAAAAGAAAACACAGCCGGACGGTGACGATATGACGGACTGGGCCAGAAAGAGAGACAGCGCGGGAGATGGCGCCCCAGAGAAAATCAGCCCAGGTACAGCTAGCTACCTAGTACCTTGCCTTCCCGACCGCACCGCTGCCGCTCCCAGTCCGGCCGGTCAGCTAATTAGTATCCAAGTAAGGTAAGGTAGGTAAGATCAGGAAGGGCAAGGTATGACGGGGTATCTCTGTAGTCTCTTTTCTGCCTGCTTTTCTTCAGGTTCCTTTTAACCTAATTGGCACATAAGGTAAGATACCTTGGCAAAGCTCACCCGGGGAACTTGGAGATCTTAGTAGAGCAGCAAGAGATTCAACGGAAGCCAGACCAATCCAAGGCGTGAAAAGCAAAGCAATGTGATGGGCGTGAGAAAACGCTGGGCTTCCTTGTACTCTGTGTTAAGGTAGTTGGTGTTGGGGACACTTTGCTACCTCAGCCCACCTCGCTTCCTTCTCATGCTTCTCACCAACTTCAGTTATGAGGACAGCAAGATTGGACGAGATACATGCAGCTGCTTCACCTCGTCTCGAGGTAAGGTACTTGGCCAGTCATGCTTGCAGCTAGGTACTTTACCAGTGCTTGCCACCCTTGCCAACCTACCTTACTCCAGGATGGCTGCAGGAGCTTCCATTGTCAATTAGCCAACTTCGAGGAACGAAAAAAGTCTCCAGTGAAAAGAAACTCGAAAAAGACAGGCGGGGAGCGGGGCAATCAAGTACCTCCCCGCCAGCAGCATGCGGAGAAGATACTTCCATGCCCGCAGCAGACCCGCAAATGTCAAAGCTGCCAAAATTGACGGGCACGGCAAACATGGGAATGTTTGGCACCGCCCGAACCGGATAGCTTGGGCGGGGACTGCACAGAGCTCGGTGGGGTTCCAGGTTGCTCTAGTGTAGACGCCCTAGCGGAGTTTGGACTGTGCGCTGCGCCGGTCGTGGGCCACCATCACGATCCCCGAGATTCCAGACCATTATCGACACCGATGATTCCCACTCTTTAGATGCTTCTCGGATCACGATGCAGGCAGGCTGGCCAGTGACAATCCAAGCAGCGAGTGTGCTAGTGCGGTGGGGGTTCCATATCGTGTGTGCAACAAATTTGAGCGGTAACCGGGATGTTGATGTCGCATGCCGGGGAGGGAGACTCAGACCGAGACTTGGAGAGCATGGCAGCGCAGCATGGCTGGCCAGGCCAGATCAGGATGGGAGAGGAAAGGTCGTGTTATTCATGTCCATATTCATGGGTATCATCTTCGTGTCCCAACGGCTTGCAATGCCAAACTTTGAAAACAGGATCTGCGGTCCTAGTTCATCATGAAGTTGCTGAAGATGTCCTTTGCAAAGACTGCGGGCGGTGACCTCGATATGGTTCCGAGCATTCGGCTGTCCTGGTACTGAGGCTCTCTCTCGTATTGGGGAATCCTCTCGACGACCATGATCTGACTCGACAACAGTGCGATTCTCGGCGCATGCTGCGATCCACGTCGATCCGCGCCAATGAGCCCCCGCTCTGGTCTGACGTGTCTGTCATATCATGTCTATCTCGTTGAAGACTGCCTCCTTTTTTTTGTCTGTCTTTCCTCAAATTCGTTGCAGGCCGAGAACCGCGAAGCAGAGAGGTAAGGAAAAGAAGGAGGGAAAAAAAGGCTAGAATCAAAAGAGCTCCATCCCAGCACTGCATGGAGAGTGACGTCATCAGACTTCCTCCCGCATCAGCTTTAGCAGCTCGCCCTACTGCACAGACGCGGTTTCATGCCCCTCCTTCCTTTCTCCTTCCCTGGCACCTTGGTGCTTCTTGCTCTTTCCGGAAGGATAGCTCCAGCTCCCACTCGACCTCATCCTTACTGTAGGTACCCTACCTGTCCGTGGCAACCCCCCCGACGGGCCACCCCTCGCCGCCCTACACGGGTGCCTTCCTCTTCTTCTTGCCAGCAGTCGCACTTGCCCCTTTCTTGCTTTGTCTACGCTGATCAGCAACCTGTGTTCCTCGTACCTGCCTCGTGCCAATTCAATTGACTTTCCGTGCCTGAATATCATCTGCCGCAACGCGACACCGAATTCTTCATCCCCCATTCTTCATCTCTCACACAAGATTCAAGAATTGCCATCCATCTTACTAAATCTGCATCTTCCCAAGCGTATTGCATACCGGAAAGCCCCTCCTATCCGTCTCCCCCGACTGGTCCACGTCTTCACTCTCTGCAAATGCTATGGAGCCGACACCGCTTTTTTCCTCCCATGTCTGTTCCTCACACCATGACGTACCTCATGCAAGACGCGCTTAGTGCTCATCTCTCATATGAGTCTAGCCCTTCCGCCCCCTGCAACCAAAGACGGCTTTCCATCCCTGACCGTACCTATGTGCGAGATTGGCGGCGTGGCTGGACATTGGATGGATGGCTTGCCACTCGTCGTGTCGTGCCTTACTTGAGCAATATCTCGATGGGGGGTTCAATCACGGTCAAGAGGAAGCCATTCATAGTACGGCATTCATGAAAGGACGGCAATGGCCAATAAAATGTCAGTTGCACTTCCAACCACTGTTGTCGACGGATCCTTCTCTATCCACTTCTCCATCTCGGCAAAGCTATGTGAAGCATTTCATACTCTAGAGTCCATGATTCCCACAGAGGGATGTATTTTCTCTTGCATGTAGCTGCCGTAGGCGGTCTTCGGGCAGACGGATCCATCCTCGGACTGCCCAAATGACCATCAACCGTCAAGGCAGTCCCCATCTAACTTGGATTGGATGTCGTGTGGTGAGGTGTAACGGTAGGTCAACATGCATGGGCATGCAGCATCTGATGGTTGCTTGCCTGGGCTGGAAGTATGGACCATTCTGTGACTTCAATACACTGCTAGTCAAAGAGGCATTGGCTTCATGATTCTCCAGCGTGTTTTCAGCCAGAATCAAATGGATGCTTGGTACTGCTGGAGGTTGTGGAGATCACCGTCACACTTTAATTTATAGGTGAGGCATGAGATGGGCGCTCTCTGCATGTGTGAAGAAATACCTACCTTACCATGGAAGATTCGTAGATAGTCGTAGTCGCTAGGTGAGACTTGCTCCGTTGGTGTTGCGGGCTCATCCCAGTAAGGATTCGGTAATGCACACCAATGAATGACAACAACAGATGAATGCAAGCCAACAAGTTCATGACAATGACTCCCATCTCTTCGTCGTTAAATCCAGCCGCAAAACCTCTCTGGAAAAGAATACAATGTTGTAGGCGGAGCTTGCACCAAGAAATATTGAGCCGTACTCATCAATCCGATTCAAAGAGGAGGGATTACTCAAATTTCAACCGTCTAAGAGTGTTCGCGTTATCCCGTAGCAGCGGACAAGCTTCTCTGATGACGAGTAGACGTTTGTCTTGATCCGAACAGTCCTCCGATGCTCTATACACAATATGCCCTTGTGATCAGTAAACCCGGACAGTGTGACCGGTAGCAGCAGTTCTGTTTTCTATGGCGGATGAACCGATGACATTCACTACACGCATAGGCATAATTTACTTGAATAGCATTAGGTCGCCATCTTTCAGGAACAGCTTGAGCACTCGACGATATTGTCTTTAATATCCATGTTGAGCCAATTGCTAGTCGATAATATAGGTCCGTAGGGATTGATATTTGACTGACATCCTCTCGGAATTGAACCTGTCGTCGACTAGCGTGAGCTGATGATACTTGCAGTATGTTTCAATCCCCCTCTCCAAACAGATTTTTCTGATCTCACTAACGTTCGCAAGAAGACCAAGGTAGGCTACACCCGAGATCAAGTCACCGTCGACCACCCATAGTCTACCCCGATCATGGTTGGCGAAGGGCTCAGCGAACTGCACCTCTATGATGCTCGACGGCTTGATGTCGGTGCTCAGTACAGAATACTAGATCTAGGAACCTCTCATATAATACTCGGGTCGGTGGGAAAGTTTTTGGCCTTTTGTCCTTTGTCCTTACTCTTCATTCATTGACGAGCTGAATAATGATCACTGTCTTTGCTTTTGCTGCTCAATATCATGACTTTCCTCGGAACCAGGATCGATTTCGGAGCGCAGGCAGCATGTCGACTTTGTCACTTACGTTTTTACTACACCTGCACCAATACAGCCATCTTCGCGATGAGTAAACCCCTGTGAAGTGCAGGCTGTCAGCGAACGAGCCAAGGTTAGGGGTTACGAACATCACGTTCAACACTTGGAACATCGAGCACAAACCACTCACAAAAGATGCACATCAAGTAATCTCTGTGGTTAGATTGACACCCGAGATGCAGCGATTCATGCAGCATAGAACTGCCTTCTTTGATTGAGCATACCGGACTGAGACGAGTCCAAGGGCGCTCGAGGCTATCGCGACATGGGCTATCTGGAATCAAGTTTAATTGATACTTCTACTGCGAAATCGAAACAGTCAAGGAACTCATACATAGTGGCAGCATTTCGATATCTCCTGCTCAATCTATGTCTTCGACTGGAAACCAATGATTGCCAAGGGGATAGATAAAGGTCATTAGTACAACCTTACTTTGAGGAATGTAGGTAGGCTAGCACACAAGGAGGCAGTCTTGGATACGTGTGGTTACTCTACACTAAACCGCGGATGTCAAAGTGGCTTCAGAGAGCGGCTGTTTAACAATGGGATTGTCGAGAGAGACTAGAATGTGCCGCAATGCAACACATGTCAGTCATCCTGGGGATCTTCATTACGTCGCAGGTGCTCGAGAGACAACAGCGGCAGCACCATACCACTTTGAGGCAGGACGGCAATCAGATGTCCCTCGGGGAGAAGAGCAATAAAGTTTAGCGAAGGCGCAAGGGCTCGCGGCGGCGGGGGGTGGTGGCGGCGAACGGGATGTAGTGCCCGTACTTTAGACGGGAGTAAGGTTAGGGGGCAGTAAGCGTATCCGCACCTCGGAGAGATTGAGAAGAGGTCTGGCGTCTGGCGCGGCGCGGCCACAGCCGCAAGCCCGTTGCACCCGCGTTGCCGCGATATCGCGTGCTTGTGCCAATGAGGAAACAGGAGAGACAACGTGAAAATGGGTGTCGTTGACGTTGAACCCCATGCGACGATCGGCATCGTGGGCTAACTTATCCCCCGGCCGGGATTCAGGCACGACAGGTGAAGAAGCAAAAGGAAAAGAATGACAGACTGTTTGGCATGTGATTCCCCATCTACGGATCCTGCCAGGGGGATTGGTGCCAATGGTGCATTGCATCTAATCTTGGGTCGTTTTCTCTCTGGGGTCCCACCGAGAGGAACCCACTTTTGCACACGAAAATTGAACATGGGGAGGCGGAGGCGGAGGCGGAAGGGGGGAGAATTGATAGGGACGGTGGGGTTGGAAGCAATTTGTTGACATTTTTTGTCTTGTGACAAGCCGAGCTCTGGGCTCGATGGGGAGACACGCTGGAGACCATGGAGACTGGGGGCGGAAAGTAACCCGTTGAAGTCTTTACATCTTCACGATACAAACGTGCAAATGCCAGGTCCGACTTGCCTCGGCCAGAGCCGGAGGAGGCGGAGAGTCCGGCCGAGGCTCCCCGGGGATGAGGAACCTTCCTCCGCCTGGGCCATCTCAGCTTGTTCCTTCCTGCCCAAGAAGTCAGAAGTCAGAACAGACACAAATGGACCGACAACGAAAAAAAGGGAAGGGGCCCGCCGACTCGGCCTCAACCCCTGGCATTTCGTTGAGCGACTATACCCAATAGGGAAAGCGGTCACGTCAGTTACCGCGACCCTCCCGGCCTGGACGTGCGTCATGCTGGCTCTCAACACTGCTGCTGGCAGGAAGACCGCGGCACTGTGGTAGAGCTGACTGCAAAGTGTGGCTGCCATTGGTCGCAGCTTCCCTCACTGGACGGGGATGGAACTGGGGTTTATTGCGGCGGTGGTCGTGGTGGTGCAGACTCCCATTGGTAATTTACGGATTGTGTGCTCAGGAGTAAAATGCAGCAGCAGCAGCAGCGGTGGGCGTTGGCTGGTTCCCGGAAATATTCAAAGACACAGCTGGAGACAGACAGGGGAGGAAAGATGGAGGGGCAAAACCACATGCACCCAGCACCCTTTTTTTTCTGCCATCTGCTGCTCGCTACTAATCAACTGCTACTGCTGCGGTTCGTGACCAAGTGACCCCCCAGGAGCAAGACACGACACGACACACACCCAAAGAGGAGCCGATGCCGATACCTTTCTAGACCTGGACTTGGACCCTCCCTTAGCTGTCTTACCTGACCTTTCCGACATTACCCTCCACTTCCCTGGCCTACCTTGACCTACCCTTACTTCCTCCCGGCCAGTACATAATAAGATAACCTTCACCCCCTCCTTTTCTTTTCCTACCTCTTGCTCCACTGTGCCTCATGCTTTTCAGACTGCGTCCTGTTGTTTCCATTGTCAGAAGCAGCCTTCCCGTACGACGATTCAACTCCACAACCACAATGGCTTCCCTCGGTGTAGAGAAGAAACACAAGGTGACGGTCGTGGGCTCCGGTAACTGGTGAGCGCCTCTCTTTCACACCAATATTTCATATGGCAATTCCCACAGCTCCCTACTCGTCTACGCGACCAACCAGACAGACACCAGACACTAACACACCCCAGGGGCTCGACCATCTCCAAGATCGTGGCCGAAAACACAAAGGCATTTCCCGACCTCTTTGAAGAAGACGTGCACATGTGGGTGTATGAGGAAGACGTCACCCTGGACTCGACATCCCCCTACTACGACGCCTCCCTCGGCGAGAAGCCCCAGAAGTTGACAACCGTCATCAACAAATACCACGAAAACACAAAATACCTGCCGGGCATCAAGCTCCCCCACAACATCATCGCAAACCCCTCCCTGCAGGACGCCGTCAAGGACTCCACCATCCTCATCTTTAACCTCCCCCATCAGTTTATCGGCAATGTCTGCAAGCAGCTCAACGGCCATATCCTGCCCTTTGCCCGCGGCATCTCCTGCATCAAGGGCGTCAACGTCTCTGACGACGGCGTCTCCCTCTTTTCCGAGTGGATCGGCGACGGCCTCGGCATCTACTGCGGCGCCCTCTCCGGTGCCAACATCGCGTCCGAAATCGCCGCCGAGAAGTGGTCCGAGACCACTGTCGCCTACGACCCCCCGCCCATGGATAACTCGCGCGCGCCGACCCCACGTGCCACCTCTCCGAACCCCAACGCTAACGGCAACGGCATTGCGCCCTTGACGACCATCGATATGCAGCACAAGGACGCCCGCGGCCGCACCTCCAAAACGAAGCTCACCGCCGTGCCCGCCGAGTACCCGCCCCTGGACCACCAAATTTTCAAGCACCTCTTCCACCGCCCCTACTTCCACGTCCGCATGGTCTCTGACGTTGCCGGCGTCTCACTGGGCGGCGCCCTCAAGAACATCGTCGCGCTGGCCGCCGGCTTTGTCGACGGCCGCGGCTGGGGTGACAACGCCAAGGCCGCCATCATGCGCGTGGGCCTGTTGGAGATGGTCAACTTTGGAAAGGAGTTCTTCGGTGAGACGGTGCACACGGGAACGTTTACCGAGGAGTCGGCCGGCGTAGCGGATCTGATCACGTCGTGCAGTGGTGGCAGAAACTTCAAGTGCGCCAAAATGGCTGTGGCGGAGGGCTTGAGCGTTCAAGAGATTGAGAAGCGGGAGTTGAACGGTCAGCTGCTTCAGGGTACGAGCACGGCGCAGGAGGTCAACAGCTTCCTCAAGGCGAGGGGCCAGGAGAAGCACTACCCTTTGTTCACCGCTGTGCACGGCATTCTCGAGGGACGCTACAGCGTCGACGATATTCCGAGCTTGGTCTCTGCTTCAGAAAACTAAGTTGCAGGCCAAGGGAGAGGGAAAAGAATCGTGGCATCAGAGAGCATGTGGATAGTACGGCACAGCACTGATCGTGACGGAATGTGATCCGACGGCACCTGGTGTTGGTGGGGCAGAGGGGCTGGAGTCTTGGTTTTTGATTTTTGAAAGACAAATGTTGATATCCCTGGATCATTTACCGCAGTAGCATGGTGTGAAGGAATGGATTTAGACAGGTCAAGCAATGACGACATTGTTCTGGTCAATCTGATGATGTGTGGTATCCTACGCGCTAGTATAGAGTGAAATGCATGTCCGTCCTTGTATGTCCCCCACCGACTCTTCAGTCCATATCCTCAAGCAATCCCATCTTTTCCTCATCAACACCAGCAGCGTAACGTCTCCTCCACGACCTCGCTCGGAAAAACCTCTTATTATTGTCCTCATCACCGTCATCCTCCTGCGTCCTCTCCCCGTCTCCGAAAACGGGCCTCAGCACCGAATCATACGCCATCCAGAGCAGATTAAACACCACGGCGAGCGTGACACCGAGCCACACGGGGACTTTGCCCTCCTTGTTGGCCAACTTTTTGTTGATTTCGAAAAAGAGCAGGAGGACGGGGATAAAGAGCGTCCACAAAAGCCACTGCGCGACCCTTTGGCGGCGCGAGGTCGCCGTGTAGGGTTGGAGGGAATTGAGCCAGCACTGGTAGTCGTCGGGGAGCTCGTGTTCTGCCGCGCCGTCGGTGATGAGCTTTAGGTAGCGCGGGGAGGGCTGGGCGTAGGCTGGGTCTGGGCGGCGGGACGGTTGGAGGAGGCGCCAGTACCATTTCTTGCGGGGGTCGCTTGGTTTTTTGGGGGTGTTGTCGTCGTGGTCGTTGGTGGTGTTGTTATTGTTGTAGATTGGGAGGGAGGAAGAGACGGAGGAGAAGGAGGAGGAGGAGGAGGAAGTATCGGGGTCGGCGAGCGGGATGGAGGGGGAGTAGAGCGTGTGCGCGAGAAACGGGCGCGGGATCTCAATGGGCGGCTTCTCGGGGACGGAGACGCGGGGCGGGAGCGGGATGCAGGGGGTAAAAATGTCCTTGTACGAGGAGCCGCCGCCCTCAGTCGCGAGGATGGTGGCGTAGTCTTCTGGCGTGACTTCGTAGACGACGCCAAAGAGACCCTTGTCCCAGCCCAGGTCCGGTGTGGTGGCCGTCGTCGGCCTCGGCGTCATCTTTGCCTTGTCGGAGAGACTGGCGGGAGGCGGCAGGGGAGGCACCGGCGGGAACTTGGGGGGATCGGTCGGGTCCGGGAGTTTGGGCACTTTCCGGGGCGCCGAGTTGGCGAAGCAGGGTTCGGTGTAGGGGAGGCCGGGGAGGTCGAAGACGAGGGTGAGGCCCGGGGCCGAGACGTTGACCTGGGAGAGCGGGCGGATGCCGCGGGCGTCTAGGAAGGTTTCTGCGCTGAGGTTGGAGCCGTAGGCGAGGTAGAGGATCGTCGTCGGCTGGGTTGCGGCGTCGTCGCGCGGTGCGTCTGGGGAGGCTGCGGCGAGGCGGGCGGGGGAGGTCCGCGGGATGCTTGCGATGGGCGGGTAGGACCTTTTCGAGGGGTTTGATGAGGAGGAAGCGGAGGAGAGGGAGGCGAGTTCTTGGATGCGCCGGAGGAGGCAGATTGGTTCTTGGGGGAGCGAGGTCGCCATGTTTTCCCGCCCTTCTTTTTGTTTTTTTTATATGTGTTTGCTGGTTGATGCGAACGAGTCGCTGGGGAAGCTCGGTCGTTTTCTGCGTTGGGTAATGGAGCTGGTGTGGATTCGGGCGCGGGATCTCCTCTTGTAGGGGAACGAGCTCAACGTAAGGGAGCGAATCCAAAGCTGGGATGATGCCAAAGTCTAAAGGTGACGAGATGGGATGTGTGAAGCGGGAGATTTGCGAAGCTTCGGTGAGCCGGGGGACTGGTTCGTTAGCTGGGGGGGCGCGAGAGACTATAAGTGTCTGGGGTTTGGACTTTGACTTTGGATGACGACGCTTTGGGGATAAGGGAGGTCCCCGTCCTGGTGTTAGTGGAATAGTGGGAGGGTCGCTGCGGGCGTCATTGAAGGGAGCGGTGGACGGAGAACGCGCGCGGGTCAGATTTGGCTTACATAACCGGGGCGCGGCATGCGGGATCGCTGGATGGGTTGCTGTGGAGGGGGCGTTGGACTGGGGTCTTTCTTGGAGGTTCCTATCCCTTCAACCTCTAGATATTTTGATCACAGGCTTCCATGACACCCTCCTGCGAGCATACAAGGTATACCGTGTCTGCATAGCTTTGCTACTTGAGAATACCAAAGTGTCTTCACGCTAGGTATTTCCAGCTTTGCGGAGCACGCCACACCTCATGGTTTCTTCCCTATTTCCTCCATCTCTCCGGCCTTGCCTCACACGTCTAAGATTTTCCCCACTAAGCTCTCTGGTACTATCCATGACTTGGTTTTTTAATTCGTCTCTGAAGAGCTTTCTAGAGAAGCCACCGTGTCCGGCGCTTCTGTTTCGCTCAGGAGCTCCTTCGCAACCATATGCGCGTCTATATCATCGTCCACTCTGCCTGTATCCAGAGGGACTTCTTTGAATAAACCGCGAGGAATAGTAGCCCAGTCAATTTTTGTGCGCTAAGCCTCCCAATCTTATCATTCCCCCCATCATAATCTATCCGTGATGGGCGATGCTCCGCCCCAGGCGTCATCGAAGAGTCCAGGCACCCTGCCTAGCTCATGGAGAAAGTCCTCGGTCCGGGGCGTACAAACATGCATATTCTTGGATATTAAAGTTAGTCGTCGTCCGGCCCCAGTTCTCCTCAAAGAGACGGGGCGGACCGCCCACTTCCTCGAATGCTCAAAGTTGTCTACAAATGATCCATGCTCATGGGGTCGTGTTTATGTCAACGCACTATGCTGTTGAAATACGTCAAGTCGATGTAGCTATCGAGATACAGAAGGAAGCGTGCATTGCAGCCTCAACGTACATGTCAAGATTGCCTAATCCCTGTCTCCCTTTCTCCCCATGGGTGGAGATATGTGTGCGTAATGTAGCTTGTTCTGATGGTTATGATAGTGGAAACGGTCTGGAGGCCAATGTAGTGAGTAAATATGCCGTAAACTATACATATCTTCTCAGGCACTATACTCTTCATAGGTGTCATTGCCTCCAATCCTGTCACTCTGAGGCGATTCAACAGCCCAGCATTTCGAGAATCTGTCTCATACAATCCATTCAGATAGTTCAAACTGTCAGGATGGATACAGTCACAGTTGAGAGCGGATGGCACCCAGACAGGTCAGTAATCATCATGTAAATCAGGCAATCACAATCCATCAAAACCTGGATAGCAACGAGAATATAGTCAAATGTCTCTCATGTCTAATCAACCAGCCTTGGCACGCCAAACGCCTCGCCTTTGCCTTGTCTTCGTCCGCCCCCTCTTCGTCCTCCTCTTCCACGCTCTGTGACACCCACTCCACTAAAACCGCCGAGACCGCTGAATTGCCATCTCATGGCGATTCGCTGAGTCTTGGCATTTTCATTAGTGCCGACACATGCGTGAAGGACTCTTCGACCACGATCTTCTCATGAACCCGCCAGCCTTCCACAGTCCCTACTGTATACGCTGTCTCTACTGATTGGGGGTTCGGACTCCTAAATCGGCTGTCGTTTGACTCGATGGTTTGAAAAATCCTTGGATATTGGTAGGGGCGTCGACTCGTCATTCCATCTTCCTCCTACCAAATGCAATTCACCCCATGTCTCCCCTTCTTATGTCGTTGATTAAAATACACTGTGCATGCGTTCGTGGATATCGTATATCGAAACATTTAAAATAAGTCGTCGGTAAAACGTGTGGTTTGCACAGCTCGTAGTTACGTCCTTGTGCTCGGGTATGTGTGATGCAAGGGGAGAGAGGGACCTATTGTTGACTACTCGATCCGGGGCGGTGTCTTTGACGAATACGGTGATGCGCTTCTCCTTTTTTTAAAGAGGGGATGTCAGGGAACCCTTTCAAGACAGCGATTTTCTGCTTCGAAAACAAGGAGTACAGAATTAGGATGATGGCATTGACATCATCCACAAGCCGCAGGGAGTAAAGAATTAAGCAGTAAAGGGGGGATGAAGTATGAGGGATTTGCGCTTACGATCTCCTCCGCTCGCCCTCCTTGCGCAAGCTCTCAATGATCTTGAGCATCTCCTTGCGTCCTCCGTGGCTGTCAATCAGCTTGTTGGCCATACTCATGCTGACCTTTTCGCGGGCGTTTGCGCTGAGCAGGCGCTTGATGAGGAGGTGGCGCATCAGGATACAGACAAAGACGCCGCAGTCGCTGCCGTTCTCCTGCTGTGGAGAGTCGTCGAGGTTCAGGTAGCGGAGCGGGCGGCCGAGGATCTCGGACATTTTGTGGGTGGCCAGGCGGCCCTCGGCGTAGTTTGCACCGCCAAGCGAGTCGTAGTGGAAGGCGACGCCGTCTATTGCGCTGACGAGCAGCAGGGACCAGTGGGAGCCGCCCTCGGCCTGGGCGACGTTGCGCGCGTCATTGATGGGGAGGAAGATGTGTGTTACTTTGGAGAAGTCGGGGAGAGCGGAGCGGATCTGGCGCATGTCGGGCTCCTTCATGAGGAGGAAGGTCATCGAGGGCCGCAGAAGGATGATGCGGGCTTGCGGATACTTTGGGAGGACTTCGCGTTCCAGCCATCTACGGTCGTTATGTTAGAGGAGTCGCAAGAGGGGGGGTTGGTTGGATTTGGGTATGGTTAGGGCTCACTCTTCCCAGAATGCAATGTTCTAAATACCGGTTAGCTGGGAGCAGGCACAAGGAGGGAATTGTCGTACGTTATCTGTCAACCAGTCGTTCTTGAGCGATTTGATGTCTTCGTAGGTGACTGCGAAGACAGAAGTAAGCCAAGCGTCTCTCGGTGAGCTCAGTCTTAGGTTTAAGTGGCCGGAACCCGCGGTCCCGGCACCTCGTCATCGGAAGAGTACGTACGGAGGATATCATGATCTGCGTCATGCAAAAGGAAGCTGTCAGCCGGGAGGTGATCACTACGGAAGTTGCGGCGGACTGGGGCAAGGAGTGCGACTTACACGACAAGTAAGGTTGCTGCGGGGAGAGCTAGGACGCAGTTCGGGTCAGTTCACTGGCGTTGCGCTGAAACAGGACGACACCCCCAAAAAAATACCCCGCCGTTGCCAGCATCACCGCCGCACTTGGGACAGGCGACGAGACGAGAGGCATATGCTTGCCTGTCCGCAACTGTCGTCCGACTTGAGTTCAGGAAACGGGATGTTGCGACCTCATCAGGTCTCACTTCTCAGTACGGCGTACGGTACGGAGAGAAGGGAAATCAAGGCCAAAAGGGAAGAGGAGCGAGCAGCGGGAGAGGAGGATCTTACAGTGTCACCAAAGTGACGCGCCATCTTCCTGAAGGGCATGCTCAAGCGCGACTCCGACCTGGGGTCGGACTTGGTGCTGCTTGTCGAGGAGGAGGTCGAGGGCGAGAGTCGAACGGAGGCTGCTGATGCTGCTGAAGCCGATGCTGTAGAAGATATCGAGGGAGTCGTCGAGGTCGAGCCGGGGCCGGAAGAGCTGGTGACGCGGGGCGATGAGTGTTGGTTGCGAGAGGGGCGGAATGGTAAGAAGCGGCTGTTTGGCACGGAGTTGCGTCAGAGGGTACTGGTTCGGTCGAGAAGAGCGCCGATCTTTACCAGGACGTATCCGGGGTAGGGGAAGTAGGTAGCTTGATGGAGCGTGTTTGTTTTGTGGTGTGGTAGGGGAGTCGAGGAACCGGGAGAGGAAAGATTGGTGGCCGAGGAACAGAGGTGAGAAGTCCCGAGGATGTGGACAATTGGGGGGAGAAAGGGAAGGGTATAATGGAGGGGGAAAAGCTAAAGCAAAAAAAAATAAATTCCAGGGCCCTTTTGCGAATCCGCTCTTTTGCTTTTTTTTTTTTGGCTCGGGATTTTTGGGCGGGGGGGGCGGGGGGGGGGGGGGGGTGGGGGGAGGGGTAGGAGGGGGGGGGGTGGTAGAAGGGAAAAGAGGGTAGTTGGGGGGGGGGGGGGGGGAGGTGGGAGTGTGGGTTTTTTTTTTGTGGGTGGGGATT
Organism: Colletotrichum orchidophilum; assembly: GCF_001831195.1. Lineage (NCBI taxonomy): Eukaryota > Fungi > Ascomycota > Sordariomycetes > Glomerellales > Glomerellaceae > Colletotrichum > Colletotrichum orchidophilum. The sequence goes on from NW_019173028.1 coordinate 23,598, forward strand.
TTGGGGCGGGGGGGAACGACGAGGGTGTCTTGTTCGGCGGGGGGAAACTTCAGGCTCCTGATCACAGGTCGCAGACGGAGCGGAGCGATGGACGACGGTGGGGGAAGCCAACGGGGAGAAAGACGATGAACGGGGGGGAGCCCACTGATGGGTGCCGCATGTGCAGGCAGGCAGGTTGAAGGGAAAATGGGGCTGGCTGGGCTGGAGTTGGGCGGAGACGTGGCCCACGAGTGGCGCAGCACAGCGAAAGAGGTAAGGAAGGAGACGAAAAATGCGAGGTGACGAGGTTTCGACAAGCCACACTTGTGGGGGACCTCGGGGAGCTAGGACCACTTCTACCAACCCAATTTGGCAGGCGACCCCACTCCTTGGTCTCTCTGGCGCACCCACTGAGGTGCCGGTCCACCGAGTGCGCTGACGAAGCCAAGGGATGACAATGATGGGTGGATGTGGATAAGCAGATCGAGAGAATAGAGAGAGAAACACACACCTTGGATTGCCCAGACGGCTGATACCCGTGAGAGGGACACCTGCTGCTGTTTGAACGTCGACTGCCGCGGCCATGGTACGGAGGAAAGCCCGTCAGGGTCTGGGGGTTCCCAGGGGCTTGGTTTGAGATATCTCGCAGAAGGGTTCCTCCGTGAGCTGCAAAAGGTCCACGGGAGGATCAAATACGCGTGGAGAAAGCAGCAAGGAACTAAGGAGAATTTGCTTCGAAAGACGACAGCGCCTGTGGGGGAAAATTGGGCGAGTGGGCGAGGGGGACACACGAGTTTACATAGGGACGACGAGGTCCATTGGGAACCCAATGAAAGATGCTGGTCTCGATGGCCGATCTTCTGCAGTGGACGATGGGGAAATCTAGGACAGGGGGAGGGGAATATCACCGTACCTTACGGATAATCAAGGCACGGAAAGGGAAAAAGAAAGGCGCAAGATCTGGAAAACTCTACCTCCTATGTACGTAGTGCCGCTGTCCGATTCTGGTACCAATTCCCACGAAGGACACCAGTTTGCCTGTGACAAATGACTGAGACGGGGAAGGGAGGAGAAGGAGGAGGAGGGGGTGGGATGTCATGCTAAGCCTCTAACAAAACCTTCTCTCACAGTCAAGTCTCACTTACGAGCCCTCCCTCCCCCTTCCCACCTCTCCGCTACGGAAACAGCAAATCGTGAGCGAGATGGGATTGCGTGGGACCGAGTGAGTACGCTACTTTGTGGTCCTAAAATGAAAGTAAGGCACCGAGGATGCACTGGTAAATGACGATGAAGGAAAAAAAGGTACCCAGTTTCACCTCGTCTACGTCACCATGCTGCGGCATCACGATACCGGGCTGCGATACCACCCACCTGGCGCACTTTCCGCCGCAACCCTTTCTGGACGAGGCCAATCATCGGGTTATTCCCGTCTGGGACTACGGCGGTCCATGCTTTGCCTGCCACTACATTTCACCTTGGGTAAAGTACTTGCGCTGGTAAAAAAAAAAAAATTCCATAGACTTTGGTCACGAGGAAACGCCCCCGGCTTTAGCGACCAAGACTGAGTCCCTCGCCGATCACCCTCCGAACGTGGCTTGCCCCCGATCCAGACGCCAGCCCAAATCCTATCAGCCCCAACCCACCCGCTCTCAGGGCTGGAGGGTTGATACGGAGGGCAGCCATCGACATGGGGCCTTGCTACTGGGGTTAAATTCAAAAGAATCGATTCGGTTTGAACCAGGAGGGTTCAAGTTTAATGCATCCCATCAATACCCGGGCACATATCACTCCCTTTCGAATAACTCAGAACAAGGTCAGGAAGGTTCAATCTCGTTGGGAACTGCCGAGCGTTCTCAAACAGTTGGCTATGGAAATGGTGCGCTTTGACCCACCTTATTGAACGGTCCGGGGATATGGTGGGGGCTCCCCCGGGAGAGAGAGAGAGGGGTGGAGGGAGGGGGAGGCGCCGTAGCACGCAAAGCCTCGGAGCCATCCGCTCACGGCCCGGAAGTGGGACGAAACGCCTGACAGGGCAATGCAATGCCAACACAACAACGCCTTTGGTCAGAATTTAGAATCTCTGCTGTCGTTTTCATCGGGGGAACCCTGTCCGTCCTAGAGACAATTCTGTCTTTGCTGCCCATCCATCATATCTCATGTCCATCCTTTTTGTGCCAGCCATCGTACAATCGCGCTTCGTCCTCTCGTCCACTCAACTTCGTACTGCTGCGTTGAAATGATTACGAAAGTAGCACCAAGTCTATCTTGCGATATCATCTCAGTAGGGTCCACCTGCGAGACCGCCCTTGCGTCCTGCCTCGCGCGCCCTCTCAGAGCCGGGCTCGAATGAACCGGACGACGCCTTGCCGCCCTTGGCTGCGATCTCTTGAACCTCTTCCTTGGGCCTATAGTAGCGTCAGTGAAGCTCATGTACCAGAGACGCGCATGCGAGCTAAGTTATGACTGAGCTGCAGGTGTGAAGGAGCCGGGAGCCAGGGCATGGTAGGGAAACATGTGAAGCCTGCCTACCGGTTGGCAAAGTTGCCGGGGTTGGTGTTGCCGGTGCCCGAGTGGGTCTCGGCCTCGGTGCCGCCGCCGTGGCTGGCGTGACCTCCTTTGGCCGCAATCTCACGTACCTCCTCCGTGGGGCTATTGAGGATTTTCAGACACCCGATGCTCAAAGCTCTTGTTGCAAATCAGGAAGGACATACCGGTTCGCAAAGTTACCAGGGTTAGTGTTGCCAGTCTGGACCTCCTGTGCAATGCCGCCACCGTGGCTGGCATGGCCGCCCTTGGCCGCGATCTCGCGGACCTCTTCTGTGGGTCTTTATACGGTCAGCAATCATTCAAACGCCAGTTCATACCCTTAGAGGCCTTGGAGGCCTGGGAGGGAGCACTCGAAGTCATACCGGTTGGCAAAGTTTCCGGGGTTGGTGTCGGCCATGTCGATGGTTTTGGGTTGAGGTCTTTGTAAGTGGTGGTAGGGGGAGCTTGGAATGCGGCCGTGGGAGGAAGTTGGTTGTAGGTGCGGGAGAGGAAATCGAGATGGGAAAGGCAACGCTCTCCAAGTTTTATATCAACTCCACGAGCTTCAAGTTTCAAAAGGAAGGAGCGGCTTAATGAAGAGAAGGCGCGATTGTTGCCTGCTCAGCTGCACGGTTCTTTCCCTAAGTGACGTTAATTCCAGGCAAGCGAGCCTCCCCCTCTCCAGTGGATCGCCGTTGGTGACCACAAATGACGGTGGAAAAGCGCACCTACCCCAAATCAAGATCATCAAGAAGTTCACAAATGCACTTCCCCAGTAGCTACAATCTTGTGCAGATGAGCAAGCTGCTTGACGTGCTTACCTTGTGCGTCCATCAGACAACCTGGTCGATTGGTATTGAACTCGTCTACTCGTACAGTACCTATGCAACCTCAGCTAATTAACATCAACGCTCCGTCAAGCTCGCCAAGACGTCCACAAAAACCCTCCGTTGGCCACTCCAGACCGTTGGAGGTGACCAATCCATCAAATCTCATATCCATTGACCTGGCCTAGCCAGATACTTTGTTTGTTGATTTCCCCTTTTGTTCTCATTACGCTATATATCATGTTACGACGCGTTTGCAACCCTCAAGATCGACGCAATGACATCGGCTCACAAGATCGTCGTAGAGATATTTGCCGATATCCTACCCTTGAAGCGCTAGAACAGTACCCCTGCTACAGTAAACAGCACAGTAAGCAGACGGAAGCTCCTTGGCATGTGATTGAAGGGGCGCGTTTACGAACCACATCAAATCTATGTTCGTAGGCTACAATCGCGAGGCAGCTCAACATCACGGTGATACGTGCTGCCAACAGGACGATGAATTATTTCAAGTATAGGCTATCAGAATGTTGTCCCAAACGATGAGCGACGGCCGGCAATTCGATCCTCTCAAACCACACTTCTTGATCTGAGAATACTGCGCGGTTCTTCTTGTAGACATGTACAGTCTCTACACGAAGGCTCCGAAAATGATCTGCCTTTGCCTGATGAGTTTTCCTCGTGCCATGCTTGGCTCCGCCGAGGTCTTGCTGCCCAGCTCATCTAAAGCTGCTCCTACACTCAGTGGTGTTGCCATCCTGATCCTGGTCTCCAGCAAACCCCGCGCCGACCACCAAGAGAATTCCGGAATGCGACTAGGACCTGACTGTTGTAGACATCTGATGGACTGATGCCAAGATACGCCAAAACTCTTGGAATCCTCCCCACCAGGCTGCGTTGACTCTCCCAGGTTGTATGATGTTGCAGAGCCATCCTGATTTCGACGATGAGGAGGGGACCTTTACGCGCCGGATATTTCGCCGCCGCTCATACCTGAGCAGAGAAGTAACCCTTTCGAGAGATTTGGCGACTTCTAGCGCATTTACCGTGCAGCGCTGCGCACATTGACGGGTCGTCCAACAAATGCACACTCGGAGAGTTTCATGCGTCTCGGCATACCGCACCAAGTTCCGGTCCAAACTGGCGATTCCGAAGTCAAAATACCTCCAAAAGAAGCGTGTGCTAGCCGTGGACATAAACCGCAAACGTGACGCAGAGTGCCGGCAAGTCTGGGGTCCCCTTTGTTGGCGCAAACACAGTCGTCTGGCGCGCCCTGCTCTGCTGCCCTTGTGACAACTGCTGGACAACAGGCCCTGCCGATTTGAAGTCGAATAAAAACCACTAGCAAGGCTTATTTGCTGAATGCAGGGTTCTGTTCCATGGTGCTCGAAATGTGCCTCCGCAACGCAGCCCATCGGTTCGCCGTCGCATTCGACGTCGCCTCCTGGGCCCCGTCCGCCGTCGTCTCCTCGACCGCCATCGCACCAGCACCACCCGCGGATGCAGCAGCAGCAGCAGCAGCAGGCACGGAAGCCAACGCCGCCATGCTAGCCCCGAACCGCTGCACCTCAGCCTTGACAATCTTTTCCTTGCGCTTCAGCGCGCCAGGCCTGCTCTTGAGACTCTTGTGCCTGACTTGTCCCTCGCGCAGCTGCTCCAGCGTCTGCGCGCCCTCATCCAGGTCCGGCAGCGCGTCGGCGAGCGACTCCATGGTGGCGACGAGCTTCTTGTTCGGGCGGCGGCGCTTGAGCGTCTTGGAGTGGCCGGGCGCCGTCTTTGCGACCTTGCTGACAAAGGCGCTGTGCTTCATGGTCCGCTTATCCTTCTTGTTGGTCAGGAAGCCGTCGTCGACCTGCGCTTCCGGGCGGAGGGTCTTGTGCGGCGCGAGGGGGTGGATGTCGCCGCGGATACGGGCCATGCGCTTCTCGCGGGTCGAGAGGGACTTTGTCGGTGCTGTGGGCGCCTGAGAGAGAGAGGTTAACATTGCCTTTTTAGACCTGGGAGACAAATTCGCCTTACCATATTGAGTAACCTGTCTCTTCACAGTCCTGAGAGTTTGTAGCTGGATGGAAACGAGCTCAAAGTCGGACCTGGACGGAGTGCGATGCGAGTGACCGGTGAAGTTCGAGGATGCTGCAAGCTTCAAAAATTCGTGGTGGGGCCGAAAAGCAAGAGAAGGGTGGGTCATCTAAAATCGCGGGGTCGGAGATCGGGGGCGGAACCTCCGACATGCATTCAAGCGCACGCAAATTCCGCGCTTGGGAGTCACCATTTCACTTACACCCCACGACATGGTGATATCGAAATGAGCAGAATCGAAGAGCTGCGGCACAAAGTCGCAAGGGCTGAGCACGAGCTTCAGAATCTTAAGGAACAGCTGGCCAGCGCAGAGAAAGAGGCACAGGAGGAAGCATCAGCTCAACCCTGGAAATGGCCCCTGCAACCCGAGGATTATGAGAGATACGGACGGCAGCTAATCATACCTCAAGTGGGTGTCAAAGGTCGGCGCTTATAGCCCCTATGGCTGCTGTGAAACCACCACTGAATGCGAATAGGTCAACTCAGGCTAAAGAAGTCCAAGATCTTAATCATCGGCGCCGGGGGTCTGGGATGCCCCGCAGCGGCGTACATTGCCGGAGCGGGGGCCGGCACCATTGGACTCGTCGACGGTGATGTCGTCGAGGTCTCCAACCTGCACCGTCAGGTCGCCCACTCGACTGACAGGGTCGGAATTCCCAAGGTCGAAAGCGCCATCACATACCTGAAGGGGTACGCAGCCCTTCCCCTTCATTACGCCGCCAACAAGCTCACGTCGTCTCAGTCTCAACCCTCTAGTGACATATCGTCCGCACACGCAACATTTGACGCCATACAACGCCGATGAAATTGTATCGCAATACGACCTCGTGCTCGACTGCACCGACCACCCGACCTCCCGCTACCTCATCTCCGACATCTGCGTCCTCCTTCAGAAGCCCCTCGTCTCCGCCTCAGCCTTTCGCACAGACGGCCAGCTCATCATCCTCAACTCGCCAGCCGCGCCACAGGGCAGCCCAGAGGGCGGGCCTTGCTACCGCTGCGTATTCCCCAAGCCGCCGCCGCCCGACAGCGTGGTCAGCTGCGGCGAGGGCGGCATCCTCGGGCCGGTGGTCGGCGTCATGGGTGTCCTGCAAGCGCTCGAAGCAATCAAGCTCGTTGCCGCTGGGGCGGTCGACCCTGAGGTCAAGGGTAAGAAGGCGGCTGCGCCTTCACTTCTCATCTTTTCGGGTGCGGCTCCGTCCGGGCCCTTTAGGTCTGTCCGCATGCGGGGCCGAAGAAAGGACTGCTTCGCTTGTTCTGCGACGTCGACGCTGTCTCTCGAGACTCTGCGATCGGGATCACTCGACTATGTGTCGTTCTGCGGGGTTAATGCGCCAGTCAGTCTTCTTGCGCCCGAGGAGCGCATATCTGCAACCGAGTACAAACAAGTCTCAAACGAGAAGGGCGGCCGGCATCTTCTGTTGGATGTTCGAGAGCGCGAGAACTTTGACATCTGTAGCCTCGACGGCGCTTTGAGCATCCCCATTGCCAATTTCATGAGGGAGACGCAGCCGTCAAGCGACGGGGTCAACCCCCGACCTGAGTGGCTGCCATTGGATTTCCCAGAGGATTCGCCCATTTATCTGGTCTGCAGGGTCGGCAACGACTCACAACTGGCGGCGAGGCGACTCAAAGACTTGGCGCTGGATAATAATGGCAAACGATTCATCGGCGACATTGAGGGAGGCATGAGGGCTTGGAAGAAACAGGTGGACCCCACGTTGCCTTTTATCTGAGAGTCGGGAGGGAGTTTGATATAAAAAGTTGAATTTGTTCTGACGAGGGGGGCTGTGTCGTCATGATACATACTTTTCCTACGCGATACCCCTATTGCTACAAAGAGAGGAGGGCGGTCTACGCCCACTAGCCATGATCGTGATTAAGCTAAAGAAACTGTCCCTGGCCAAGCCGTGGTGAAGGGTCGTCGGTGGTACCCTACACAAAGCTGACACGCTTCTTGTTGAACGCTCGCTGGTCCTTGAGCCATTGGCGGTAGCCCTTGACGCTTGAGATTTTCTCGCCGTAGAAGTCGGGGACTACTAGAGATAAGCACATTGGTGGTTTCAACCGTTTCTGGGACGTTTACTTACCAGGGTTACCAACAGAGGAGACGGAGGGGTCAACACGGTTTTTCTTGATGCGGGCGAAGAATTCCTTTTCCTTCTGCAGCAGACATTCAAATTAGCACTTGCCTCTCTCCTGGAATCCAGCAGGCGTCACTTACCACCGTCATCTGGGTCTTCCACCTCTTGTTCAGCGTGTAGAACACCAAAGAACCAACACTGGGTCCAATAAGCCATCCCAGAGCGCCGAAGCCCATCGTCATAAGACCCATCGTGATAAAGGGATCCAGAGGAATCTGTGTCACCAGCGGGTCCGCAATGCCCGTAGCCAGAATGCCAGCTCCACCAACGAAGGATCCCAGCCCGGAAATCACGCTGAAGCCGAGCTGCCACCTTCTGCGGGACTTGCGCAGCTGGAAGAACGTCTCCCAGTCCAGCCTATCCCCCGGCGCAGGGGCGGACTTTTGTTGCGCCGCGGTGGCGGCGGCGGCGGCGGCGGTAGCGTTGCAGCGCTGTGAGCAGGGTTGGCGGACGACACGGGCGACGATCGAGGACCAAGGAGACGCGGCGAAGGCGGCGCTGGTTCGCGCGATGGGGCCTCCCGTCGAGGCGAGGCCGATTGGGCGGGCGGAGGCCTGGTGCTGCTTCATGGAGGCGGTCGAGTACGGGCATGCGGTGGTGCGGGCGATGGAAGAGGCAATCGATGCGCGGGCGGCGCCGTGGCCGGCGAGGCGGAGGGCGAAGGTGCTCGTGGGCGTCAGCATGGTGGCGAGACTTTTGCGATAGCTATTAATGGTGTTGGTGAGTCGTGGGCATCGACGTTGCGGTGTGCGGTGCAGGGGAGACCTTTGTTGTGGTTTGGCTGGTTGGCGAGAAAAGAAATGGAAAACGGCCACTGCTGAAGCTGGGATGGATGGAGCTTGTGCTCCTTGCGATGAGGTCAAGCTCGGCCCACCAAAGATTTAACGCCTCACGCTGGACTGCGCCGCTAAACGCCCAGCCGCAGCTTCTGCACGGACCCCCCTGCAGCCCCTGCTTCCCCAGATCATCCCAACGGCACCAATTTGCTGCAATGGGCTTATCGGATACGGAGACTGATCAATGGAAGGAAAGATCCATGGTAGGTCAAGATTTACAGCTTTTTTTTTTTATTTAAGAATAACTACAAATTTGGGTTTTAGAGACATAATTTTCTTCAACAATAGCTTCACATTTAAATAAATAAATAAGAAACTTCAAATTACAAACTTTACTTCAAACTAAGTTAATAAGAACACAGCCAATTAATGAATTTTTGTAATACACTGATTTAAATCGAATACAGTCTGCTCAGCTTTGACACTTGTAGTGGCTGTGCTGGTAGAGAAGACCGCTAACTAAAGAATTAAGGCAATTAAGTTTCCTCTTCCCACCTCAAGCATTACCGCGCCCACCGAAGAAAGCACCCATATCGGGGAGACCACTCCCAAAAAATCAGGTGCGAATTTCCATGGTGTGAGGGACATCGTCTAATTCCTCTCTGTCTTTTTCTTTTTCTTCGACGTCTGTAGCCCGCAGTGCTGTCGAGTTCAAACGGGCTGTTATTATCGGTTTGACCTAGCGGGCACGCGACACGGACACGAGAAGAACACGAACGCTAATCCCCAGACAATAGACCCCTCGACTTACGACACACGACGTCTGCGAACAACCTTCCTCCCTTCCACGACCGCACCGCGGTGGCATAAATCCGCCTCGTTCCTATCAGGCGTGGCATGGTGACTCCCTCCGCGAGGAGAAAGAAGCCATGTCGCGGCCTTCGAAACTCATCTGGTTCGGGAAACCCCCCACCCTACCCGGTAGCGGCGGCGGCACCGCCACGTCCTCAATCGCGACCCGGAAGCCGCCAAGAGAACCAGAACCGCGCCGGCTCGCCGTGGTGTTTGAAGATATACCGACCTACCGCCGCTACAAACCCGGCACCGGCCCCCGCCTGCCCCCGATAACCTTCGTGCCCCTCCGCGACACAACGGCCTACATCCGCGACGAGTTCTTCGTCCCGCCCGCGCTCTCTGAGGACGGTAAGAAGCGTCTGAAGTACGTGGTGGGATGGACGGACCTGCCGGCCGCGAGGCTCGTGGTCGATGCCGAGCGGATATGCGACTACGTCTCGCCCATGGCGTACGAGGAGTGGTGCGCCGCGCGCGCCGAAGAGCAGGACGAGGAGGAACGCAAGCTAGAGCAGGCGGAGAACGTGCGCGCCGTCGAGGAGGCTGAGGCGCGGGAGAAGGGTATCGTGCTGCTTGGCGACAAGGCCAGCAAGGGGACAAAGAGCGGTAGGAAGAAGAGGAAGAAGCAGAGGGCGGCCGAGGAGTTGAGAACACCACCACCCGCCGCCGCGGGCGGAGAGAAGAGGAAACGAGGTCGGCCGAGGAAGAATGCGCCTTCGCTTTCCACGCCGTCCAAGGGTGTCTTGGCGGACGATTTTGAGGAACTGGATATGGAAGGGGACCTCGAGATGGAGGAAGCGGACGAGGACGAAGCCATCTTCCGGCAACTGAATGGGGAGGAACCCTTACTGCTGACGGAGGATTCGTACGACTCTGGCGAACAGAGCAGTCTGCCGGCGGGCCTAGAACCCCCCAACAAAAAGCAGAGAACGAGGTCGCCGAGACAGACGCTCTCGCGGTTGATGCCGGGCATCGAGACGGACAGCAGCCGGAGCACGCCCTTCGACTCGTCCAGAGGAGCCACGAGCTCGCCAGCACTTCCGCCGTTACCACCGCCGCAAGCGTCTTTTTCTCAGAGTACCCGGCTGCGGGAGAAAACCATCTTCCCGCCGATACCCCCGGCCTCTGCGAACCACACATCCACACCCACGGCACCGCGGATCAAGACGCTACAACCGCCGAAGCGGTCCCTCCTCTCGATACGAGACCCCCCTTCAACGCCCCAGCACTCGTCCTCGCCAAAAGTGCAAACACCTACACCCAAAGCCGGGAAGTTACCACTGCCGGCCACGGCGCCCCCGGCGTTGAACCCACCACGCAACGGTACGGGGATGCTTCTTCACACTCCGACACCAAGAACGGGCTTCACGCCTCTAATCCACAACTCGACCCCATGGACGGTCTCCCTCGCGGCCTCAAAGGCCGCCTACTCCCACCTGACGCCCACGCAGCCGGTCCAATCAATAGAACAACCCTCCTTCACCAACCCGATATCAATCCCAAAACCCAAAACCACCCCGAAATCAAGAGAACCACAACAAGCAGCCTTGGCCCAAATCTTCTCAGCACCCCCCGCCACAACAGCGGGCAGCAAACGCGCAGCCGTTCGATCCAAACCCGCCGCCAAACCCAACACCGCGCGAAAAACAGGCGGCAAGCTCTCAACAGAAGCTTCCGACGAAGAAGACGAGCAAGTCTATGAGGTCCTCCGCATCGAAGCCGTAGAAGACCGCGTCTCCCCCCGCTCCCACGGCAAGAAAACCACACGCTTCTTTCGAGTCCGCTGGAAGGGCAACTGGCCCTCGTCAATGAACCCGACATGGGAGCCCGAGTCCAACATCCCCCAGCACGTAATCAAAAACTTTTACATACAGAACGGCTACCACCCAAAGAACCCGCAGGTTGGCGCCATGGACAAATACCTCATACCACGACAGTACTCGTCCGTTTCGCAAGCGTTTGAGGATGGCGAAGGCGGCGAGGGCGACGACGGTAACGATGACGATGACGATGACGACAACGGGGCACAGGCCGAGGAGGGCGATGAGATTGTTGTGGAGGGTGGCGATGCGGAGAACGGTGACGATGATCAGGGGGATGAGATGCTGCTCGTTACGGACGAGCCCGGACTGCCCTTTAACCCGACGTTTTCTAGATGAGGTGGATGTCCCTGAGATTTGGGTCCATGACGCGAGACCTCGCGTGGCCACTTTTGCTGCTATTCAATACTGTTTGAGTACCTCTAGCAAGCGGGCCTCTACGCGTGGGCCCGATGCAATTATCACCAAGATACCAATTCTCTGTCACGCGTGAATCCAACCGTGAGACTGAGAAAGCGCCACGATGGGGTTGTGTTCACGTTGAGCAGATAGCCACAAATGGGAAAAATAGAAATGATCACAATATCATCTTCGCAGGTGACTTGCGCGTCCACCGTTGGTCAGAATGTACACAATCGCTGTCGAGTGAAACCTAAAGACATGAGAGACATCACTATCTCACTCGGGGCCTTGAAGTCAAATCAACGAAATTATGCTGTATCGCGCTAACTGTGAACCATTCTCCAACCAATCTCTCCGCTGAATCTTCAATCCATCGCTCTGCACTCGCCAAACAGAGCCAAATAGACGCATTCACAAAGATGGCAATGAATTCATCGTCACGACGCGTAATCGCAAGATCCCCGACCGAGTTCTCCCCGTCAATCGTGCCCACTCCTATCCATCCGCTTCCCTGCCGACATTCCTCTACTAAAAGGGGCCTTGATCGTTGGAAGGCTTCTTTTTGTTTGGCTCGCGCTTGTCTTGGGCGATCCGGGCTGCCAGCTCATTGAAGCCTGCCTTCGTGATTCCGTGTAAAGTTCCATCAAAGCATTCGCTCATGGCTGACTGCGCGGCGGACGAAAGAGCAGTTTGATTCGTCAGAGGGCGCTGATTGAAGGCCAAGGGCGGAGTCGATACATTGTTGTCTGTGTTCGATTGATCCAAAAGAGACGGAAATCGCAATCCAGAGTTGCTTTCAATGTGGTTGTGATGAGCACCGGCAGGGACACGAACCGATGGATTCATGCATATAACTGAGCTCCCCATATCAATGAGCTCCGAGAGCGAAGGCCTCGACGAGGCGGGGCGGTGAGCGACCAACTCCTCTCGAGGCTCGTCCGATGTCTGATTCAAAGACTGGTCTGCGTCTCCGAAGATTCCACCGTCGTCAACGACGATCTATTGACTTCTTGATTAGCATCATTGTCTTGCTGTTTGTGCCTCTTGCGGGCCTCCTTGCTTCGGAGATAGGCATTCACCTTTCGCTGGTCGATCCAGCCAGTGCTCGCATAAATGAGATCTGCAGTCTTTTGCGTGTAAGCATTTGGGCTGTCGATGTTATAGTGCAGCCATTCCTTTTGCGACTGTTCGGTGGTGTAGGCCCAACCACCATAATACATCATTTGGAAAGCACCCGACTCGGGATCTCTGCGGTGACGAACCTCTTTTCCTTGATCAGGATCGAGAGCCATGTACTCGATGGCTTCGTCCCAGTTCGCTCCCTTTTCCCAAACAATGGGCTTCTGCCTCTCTCGCAAGGCTTCGATATCTGCCTTTTCCTCTGGATCATCCGAATGGGCATTGGCAAGCCGTTCCTCTTGATAGCGCTGATCCTCGGCCCCGGCGTTGTCCTTAGTTTGGAAGTCACGAGCATTCTCAGCAGAGAGGATGTCGACATTAAAAGATGCGTCTGTCGGTAAGAACGCAACTTGGGGGAGGCTCTCAAGAGAGGCTTCGCATGGGTCCGGACAAAAGGCCACTTCGCGTCCATCGGGTGAACCGGTGTAGAGAGGGGATCCAATGATGCACTTACGGACAAGTACAGCTGACTCGATGTTGGAAAACGAGATCTGAAAGCTTCCATCATCAGAGTAGACAAAGTGCGTAATGATTTCGGCGAAAGTGTAGGCCAATCCAGCTTTGTTGAGAACTGCATGCAGGTGCATGACGGGGAATCCAGTAACGGAGAGACAACGTGTAGATCCCTCCCGAATCATGGTCAGGATTGAAGTATTCAGAGGGAACGAGTCCGTGGTGGGAATGCTGATGCGGACTCGGACCGAGCTGTCACTCGCCGTGGCGAATCCGAATTCGCGATTGAGGCTGCAGCGGTAAAACGCTATGGCATCCTCCGGGGAGATGAACTCGATGTAGGCATGGTTGAAGCGGTTATCGCCAGTTCCCATCGGAGCTGTCTGAGCTTTGAGAATCCGACCACCCCGAATGTGCTCAAGGACTCGCTGGACATGGACATCGTCAGGAAGTCCAGTCATGATGACAGTCCGGGAGGCCACATCTGGTACGCCGTAGTTGGCAGTTAGCTTCTGACCAGTTTCGATTCGGATATACCGAAGTCCGTATTTCAACATACCCGGCACCTTTAAAGGGTGACGACTTCCGATGACTTGCTGATGTATCTGCAGCGCAATTTCTCTCTGGCATGGAGAGTCCCATATGTTATCGCTGTCTTCACTCCAGTCTAGACCAGTCGCTTTGTGGACCTGAGTGTGCTGGGAATCTGCCGTCTCAATGCTTCGGTTGTCTAGGGGCGGACTCAGAGAACTAGGCTGCCGGTCCTCGGCCGAAAAATTAGGACGAATACTCTGAGGCTTGGAAAGTGTAGGTGAAGAGTCCTCAAAAGAGATCAGAGGCTCGTCATCGGGGGGCGTTGGGGTACTCGCGTTCATGTTTCCAACGCCATCAGGGGAAACGCCGATGATGGCAAAAGCTGCTGTAAACTCGGGATGATCAGCAAGAAAGTTGCGCATGAAGGCCTCGTACATTTTGGCTCGCTCAACAGCATTGAGCAGACAATTCTGCATGCCCTGCATTTGGGAATGGAGAGGTCCATTGCTTGCAACAGCCCCGGCATACTTGTTCTTGTACTCTTCAAGTTGGATTTGACTATGTTCGAATTCTTCTTGAAGCTGGCTCAAGGCTCCTTGACCCTGTTTGCATCGCTCATTGAGTTCGACAGAGTAAGTCTGCGCCCTGCGTCTGAGAAGCTCGGCCTCGGTGATACGATCCTTCAACTTTGTGATTGTAGACTCGTCCAAGTTCGACTGGTGTTTGAGCGTTTCGTTGACCATGTCGAGATTATCGTTCTCACGTTTGAGAGTCTCGTGGTCGATCTCGAGCTGCTTGAGACGAGACTTGAGAGTGGTGACAAGATCGTATCTGGGTTCTTGGCTCTGCCGAGCATCGCAGTACGACGAGACAGAGTGAATCGACGGCAAGTCGTCTGGGGCCGAGCTGCTGGGAGTGAACTCGGCTGACGAAGGGTCTAGGACCTTGCGACCTGACTGAAAAGGCTTGATCGGAGGTGTATTCCCGCTCGACGAGATCGTAGCAACCTCTTTGGCGAAGCCTTGCTCGATGACATCGGGACTCGTCTGGATGGAATTGTTGTCAGCGACAGCAGCTTGGCCACCCTCAGAGTCGTCGAAATCAATGAGTTTCGTCGAGTCTGACTGGGGAAAAGTTGGCGGAGCAGGGGCGGGCGGATTGCCGGCGTCGCTTTGGCCATCATTAGTCCAGCCATTGTCAGTCGACGCGTAAACAGTCGACCTGCCATCGTCATCCTGCTCCTGTTCGATAACGGGACCGAGGAAGCGGGGGTCGAGTGTGTCCACCATCTTGCCGTTACTGCGTCCTGCTGCAGATGGAGGAGATCGAGAAGAGCTTTCGAGATTGTTCACGGGACTTGCAGCTCTGCGATTGAAAACACTATAAACGAGAGAAGTTAAATGAGTGAACTGACGATGCTTCCCCAGGCGAGGCCGAAGGAGAGGCGAGAAAGGAAAATAACAAGGGGTGGGAGCAAAGATAGTACTGGATTTCGACTCTTCCAGCGAATCGATCAGAAACAACGCTTGAAACTACCACTTGCTCTACCAGCCTGTCAAGGCTGGGTCATCGCGAGTGTTGATGCTGATTAGGTGAAAAGGAAAGTAGGAGGCGCAGGATGAAGGCGAGAGCTTTTGTACCCCACGTCCGGCCCACCCCGGGAAAGGCGCCAGCGGCCCGCAGGGCAGGTGGAAGATGGCACAGGTTCAAGGAAGGGAGCATCTGGAAGACTGAGTAGAGGAGGTAGGCGCGGAGGAGAATTGTGGAAGTACTTAAGGTAGGCTCGGGCCAACCACACAGGGTAGAGCAAGCAGCAGCAGAACCTTTAGGCAGGGCTAAAACATTGAAGGGACGCAATGGACTTTGAGTTCGAATTGAAGGACTTTGACTTACCTGGCTGTGTCTGTTAGATAATACCTGACCCAGGTATGTTGAATTGAAAAAGCTAGGGGACTAGCAAAGTGTCGTATAGAAGAGCGACCAGCAAAGTTGTCCTTGAATTGGATGTTGCTTCTACCCGTGGACGGAGCAGAAAATGTAGAGGTCAACCTTGCGATTGAGCTGGAGGGTCTGGTATTGATTATTTAACAATCTTCTTGCTTGGGCTTGCTGTAGAAGATTTTTGCAAGCCAAGTCTCATCACGTGGAAGTTGTCGAAGTTGTACCTGAGATGCTAGGGCAACAGGAACAGCTGGGTATGGAAGGCGGACTGAGAGAGAAGGTCAGACTCAGGTTGAGGCTTAGTCGAGGAAAGAATCGAGGAAAGAAAGTGAAGTGCTTCGAGTAGGATGCTTGGCTAAGCCAAGATGTGTTAATGATGATGTTGAAACGTGATTTCTAGACGATGAGGGTGGTTCTTGCCTAGGTACCTTACCTCAGGCGTAGTCTTCCTAGACGAAAGCTCAATCAAGATATATATCCACTTCGTGACTCGGTCTGGGCGAGACCCTGAGATTGTGTTCCTCGATACTGATTTATCAGCGTTAAATGTGAAGAAAGAGGTCAGGGAGGAGGTGAAGTTCCTGATTCGTGGGGATATTGTGGTGGTGGGAGGATGAAGAGTGGAAGAACGGGGGAGAGGAAGAAGTGCTGTCTTTTATTTATGCTCTCCGGACTCCAGAAAAAGGTGAGGAGCTATTGAGGAGTAAAAAGTGAGAAGGGGGAGGTGGTGACGATTTTGTAGTGTGGGAGGGAGAGTATGGGAAAAGGAAGAAAGGAAAAAAAAAGTTCCTTCCTTTATAGATTCTCTCCAGTCTCCAGACTCTGGAGAGGGCGAGAGCTTTTCATGAGTGCCAAGGCGGGAAGGAGGAGGGAGAGAGAGGAAGTGATGAGGAAGTTTCTGTGTGAGCGGGAGAAGAAGTTTGAATTGAGGATAGATTTGGCCATTTTATAATCATGGGAGCAGGGGGTGGGAACGGGGACTAAGATAGACACGGAAGACTACCTAAAGGGAGAAAAGCAGACAGGAAGACCACATCGAGAAGACTAGGCAGGGAAGCCTGAGACAGGACGGCATGGACCAGACAGAAATTTAGCAGTGAAGACCGGACGGGGACCGCACAAGACCAGACGGAGTGGATCAGAAAGATCACAGGAATTAGACGGAAACTAGACAGAGGAGATTGGATGGGGACCGGACGAAAGACACTGAACAGGAAGCAGACCCGATAGGAACCAGACTGACCAGACATTTCAGCAAGGGGAGAGATTTAATTCTGTGATAGACGGTGCTAGGCTTTTGAATCGAACAGCTGAGTGCAGCCAAAGCTGAAAGAGATCCTCAAAGAGCTCAGTAGACAGCAGCATCGAAATGCCACAGATGAACTTGGTCAGGGCAGAATTCCTATTAAGACGAGGTTCAAAGCGGCAAACAAGACGTGAACGATGACAATAAGGCAGGGGTAGCCATGAGAGCACTGGGGCTCTTCAATATAACCAGAAAATGTATTTTCTGAAGGAGCCGAGTGTAGATGATTCCTTCGGATAAACCTTCTACAAAGACCCCGGTCATCACAGCATCAACGAGGATGGTGGTGAGCAAGCCCAGCAAGACTACTGGGATGAGGAAAACAAGGTGTGTGTAATAGTTCAGGGTCTATTACATGGAAGAGCTCACGCCACAGATGTGGAATGGATAAACTAAATTGGATTATCACTGAAGAAAGCCAATTGAGGAAATATTACAAGTAGTTCGAGATGCAGAAAGAAAGGTGACCAAGCATTACCTCACTTGAATAGGGAATACCGTTTGATCGGCTAAAAGGTCCCTCGAATCGAGGACCTCCATTTTTACACTTCTATAGCACAATCAGGTCTCTTCATAAGAGCAATTGACTCGGAATAGGTGTGTTGGCCAACGATGATAGGTTTGGTGACATGGGTGCAGACAGGGCAACATGTGATGAGAACATTGAAACTTGATGTCGTAGGACATATATAGCGCTAATTGCTGCCCACAATCAACGGTGTCGTTTTTGCGACACTGTGGAATAGCTAATATCTGGATATATTGCCTTTATGATATTAGACAACGTCACTACACGCGTAAGCAGAGTCATAGGCAACGAAAAGTGCATCTTTCATTCTGCCATCTTGAAAGGGAAAACTGACGCTATGAGAGGAAAAAGGGGTATACATGCCAGCTCAACGCCGCGCTCCGACAAGCCAATTACCAAGAGAAACCTCAACACATAACACCCATCGACTGACCGTCTCACACCTCAATGACGAAATCCCGAATCATGTTGAGAAACCTCTCACGGTACTCGACAGGGTTAGCAGTAATGCTCATGGGGCCGTGTCCAGCAAACACGTTGTACGACTTGACGAGTCCCGTCATGGCCTTGGCACGGAACTTGTGCTTGGCCCAGAAAAAGTCAAGGACGATCATGCGGTAGGTCCAGTTGCCATCGGCGTCCGTCAGGCCAGTGCGCCACGGGTGGGCGTCCGACTGGATGACGGGAACGTCGCGGGCTTCATCGAGCACGTTGGGGCCGGGGAAGCGCACCATGAAGAGGGAGTAGTCGACGGCGTTGTTGTCGGCGAGGAGTTGCGTGTCGGCTTCGAGGAGATCGAGCAGCTCCTTCTTCTGGACGGGTGTGACGCGGACCTTGTCTTCAAACTCGTCAATCAACCTCTCCTTGACGCTGTCTGGCGCCAGATTCCCGTTGGCAATGTCCCGCTCGGGGAAGAAGTAATCGTTCGGCTTGAGGTCGTACGTCTCCCACTGGTTCCTTCGGTGATCGGTTTCCTCCTCCTTCTTGCCGTACATCAGGTTCTCCATGATTATGTGGTGCGTTGGCGCCATGCCGAGGATCCCGCCAATCGTCGCTTTCGCGGTATACGCCATATCGGTGATGCGTACCAGTAAGCTGTGGGGATGTCTCTTCATGTGCGCGACGTACGCGTCGAACAAGTCATGCGTGAAGAATTCGTGCTCGAATCGGCGGGGCAGCGACTTGATAAGAAACTTGCCATCGGCCGTCGTGAAAAAGGTCGAGCCGCTGTACCCTAGATCGCCGACGGGCTTTAGATCGGATTCGCGGCCCTTGCCCTTGGCAGCCTTCTTTGCGAGGTGGAAGGAGTTTGTGTACTCGTCCTCGTCGAGGTGCCAGACATTGTGTCGAAGCTCGAGGAAGTCTGCGGCGCGGTATCGGGCGAGGGGAAGGTGGAAGACGGAGAGGAAAGAGGCGAGAACGCGAAAGATGCGCTTTTTGAGACTCGGTTTGTCGGGCTTGTTCGAGTCGCCTGATATGGCTGCGAGAATCGAGGACGAAATAGAGATGCTTCGGATCTGCATGGTGGCGGTTTACGAGCCTAGGGCCTAGGGCCAAGGTCTTTCTTGGATACCCTTCTGGCGATGGCCTCTGGAGAAGGAGTATCCTTAAGAATGATGAATTAGAAAGAATTACTGTTGAAATACTGAAGGTCGGGCACCTTGGAAAAAAGACGTTGTAGTTAGTTTGAGCTATGAAGAAGGGATGGGAGCTTGGGGAGCTCGACGGGAGCTTGTGTTAGAGTGATATGGTGGGGAGCTATTGACGTCACTTCGCCGGGAAGGGCGCATGCACCCGCCGATGGCTGCGACCACCGGAGCAAACGTTCCTGATCAGCGACTTGGCTACCAAGTAAGCCATGGCCTGAAGGTACACGCATGGTTTGAATGGGTAAAAGTTCTCAGAATTCGTAAGCTTTGCCACGAATAAAAAACATTGCCCTCATTGTCTTGCAACGATAATGAAATGTAAAGTGAATTTGAAGAGTTGTTTTTGAAATGCAGTTATATTTCCAACACCGAGAATGGTATGTTGTTGTCTAGTCATTAGCTTTTATATTCCCACTCGGCCTAATGTTGATTTTAAACCGAAAGACATAATGCGAACTCAAAGAGAAAGCCTTTACTAACTAAAGCATAGGTGAATATGTACAATGAGAGTCTGCCACGATAACTGGCAGCTGCTTATTGGTATGTTGAGATATTTCGTGGCCTCAAATAGTTCACACCGTCGGGGCCGATGGGGATAAATACAATCCCAGCTTCCCCGCTATCTTTTTGTTCCTTATGTAACACGGCCGAAAAGCTGAAGAGACTCTATTTTTTGAGATCTATTTGTCGTACTATATCAAAACAACCGGTTCCCAGCTGGGCTCAACAGAGGTCCATCCATCCAAGGAAACGAAACCGATCCCGAGACGAGAGTAAAGTCCGCTCGTACGAGATGTCATCAACACGTACAACCCATATCCCTGGCTTTCCGCAAACATGGGATTGTGCTCCCAGGTCCCCGGGAACTTGAGACCCGCGGCGACGACCACCATGTAAAGACTCGTCCCTATGCTCAGGCATTTCATAGCCCAGTCTCTGTGCATGGGCGCGGTAGTCCCAATTTGCGTGCCATCATTGTCATAAAGAGCAAGTTGAATGCCGTCGGTATTACCGCGGAGATGGGAGCCTATACGAAGTCTGGCAACCGTTGTGTTGAAAACGAGGCATTGAGGGTGTTCTTCTGCTCTGGCTCTCGTGATGCTGTCAATGTTAATGTGATGGCGAGCTTCCATGGGGTTATGCGGAGACCGTTTCCACATTTCAATCACGGAGCTCCATGATGACTGTTGCCGAGGATCCTTGTAGCCTGGTACTCGGATAGACTCTTCTTTTGGATTAAAGAAGGCTTCAAGATCTCGCTGGAAGTCTTCTTGATGCAAAGAATCGTCGATTCGATCTTCCGGAAACCATACTTTGCCTTCGTAAATACTGCTGATTCTTGAGGGTCCACTGGAAAAAGGATCGCAGTAGCAGAAGTAGACTAGGTGCCCAAAGTGAATCTGGTACATCGGGTCTAACCAGTCGCCGTCAATTCTACCTCCGAGAGAGCGTTGGTAGATGACGGAACCTTGTCTCGTAGTCCACGTCCAGGATGGAAGCCTCAGCCCTTCAGCCGTGCGGTAAGTGATACCCAAGGGAGAACAAAAGGACCACAGGAGACTGTGCGCCAAGTATCTCTCAGGAAGACCCAGCAGCATCTGCGTTTTGGCTCGGGCAGCGACGACATTGCCAACTCCAGCAAAGGCGCTCAACACGTCTTCCCGACGACCGAGTGTGCGCTTGGTGTACTGGTCCACCAAAAGCGGATAAAACCCGAGTACGCCATCGTTGCTGTACTCGTCAGATCGTAGACCCTTTTCGAAACCTCTTCCGCCGAAATCTTGCTCTTTCTTGGTTCCAACAGTTTTTGACTCCTTGAATGGTCGGTAATGCAAGATGTCCGGGTATCTGTGAAGCTCAGATCCCTCGTGGAAGCAGCTGAAGTAGACGTGCCCGTTGCTAAAGAAGATGTGTCGCCGGGATAAGAGCTTCTCCTGAAAGGTCCACGCCCTCGAGTTCCACTCGCTAGAGCTGATGACCTGGTTCTCGCTCAGAGGCGCAATACCAACAATGGCATGCTCCATGGACGCATGATCTTCTGAGCCGGTGCCATCGACTCTTTTCGGTACATGCTTGATGAACTGCCAGCAATGATTCCTATGGCTGGTGATGTTTGGCCGTGTCGTCAGTCCAGGCAAACCAGCGCCAACACCATTCGCAGCTGCAACAATGGTGAAGTCAGCAAGCTGATAAATATCGTTCATGGCGTTGATCTGTATCATTTTGAGATCTTCGTCGTCCTGCAAGATGCATAGACGATCGACCCAGAGGTACCGCTGTCTGATATTCCGGCATAAGTGCATGGCATCCACCACAACCTCAGGCAATACATCCGGCGAGAGAGCGTCTGTGTGTTTCAACTCGTTTACATTCGACAGAGTCAAATGAAGGTCTCGTTCTGCTGAAGCAGTTGCAAGCCGCCACGTATAACTCAGTGCCGCAAACGGAATCTGAGTCTTTGGTTGAATGATTCGCCTGCGCTTTGTGTCGATGACGCGAAACTCTGTAGGAAGCTTTGATTCCGTCAATGGTTCGTTACATTTGGGTCCGTGGTAGGCATGACAGCCTTCCAACCAGTTACGAAGAAGGCTGACGTTAATGTATCGTCGATCCCAGAGCTCTGCTGACTCGAGTTGGCTCCCGTCTACGGCTCCATAGTGTAGCAAAATCTCCAAAACCACGGGGTGATAGCCTTGGGTTGGTTTGCCCGCGGATTGTGCGAGTCCTAAAATGCAAATAGCCAAGGCGCATCTCTCGATGAAGGATCCCGTACGGCCCGTATCGGATCTGACGGTCCGATAGCTCGGATCTGTCCTTCGACTGGGAAACAGCCCACAAATTGCGAATTTTAAATCATGGTTGCCAGCAGCTATGATGCTCAACTGCGAGCTGATGAGTTGGCATATCATGCACTCCGGGTGATCGGTGGCGCTTCTAAGCGTCTGAAAGGTCAGAGCTTGAAAGTCGTAGAAAGCAGACCGCGATTCGCCATAGTCGGGATCGAAAGCTGAGACGTCGACCTCCTCCCGTGAAGCGTAGTAGCAGAAGACAACATGGAAGAAGTCATTCCAAGGCTGGCAGCCACGGCAGAGACGGGGATTAGGGGTGGTTTTCCTGCTATCCGAACAGAAAGCGCAGTCCTTTAAACGGTTGGTTTCCGTGCGGTGCAGTTGGATAGACGGTATTTCCTGCATACTGATGGCTGAGTTGTCATGTCATCAGAATTGTCTCAATTCTATCGCAAGCGGCGAATGGGAACTCAAGCCAGGCAGCCATCAGGCGAGTGCCCGTCAGAGGCTGCGGGGTAGAGTGAATCTTGAAGTGTTATTGGCCAATGATGACTGGGTGGATGGTGAACGAATGACATATTGTGAGGCTCATACGATCCATGTAAGTCGGGCTGATCCTCTTCCCTCGTACACTGACATTTTTACGCCCCTCAAAAGCCTTGGCTGAAAAGATTTGAAATTTGACGAAGATTCAAACTCAAGAAAGCTATAGAAGGGTCTCCAACGAAGCCGCTGCCCCCTGATTTGCGGCGGTAAGCTGCTGCGAGTATTAGCAAAGAACCTTGAACTGATGAGGAACTTGGCAATGCTGCACGAGGCCAAGCTGACAGTTGTAGATCTCCGCATTAGATTAATTTTTTCCATTCTACCAGCAAGAAAACCGTCGAGACTCTAAGAGTTTGACATTATCAACATATTCCAATGCCGCACAATCGATAGAAGCCTATCTTTTTCTACATTTCTTCCCGACCGTTGCGGTCGCATTGAAAATTTTGTCGTCGTATACAAAGTCTTTGGTGTTCCCATGCACGCATTCGCAAACGAAGTCAAAGTGTGATGTGGTGGAATTCATGTTGCGTAACGTGGATCCGCCAAGGTTGTCGCATTGCGACTTGAGCCGCGCTTCAATGTATGGCATCGTGCAATTAGACCACCCAGTTCCGTTGTTGGAAACAATACAGCCTCCAATATATGTCATTTTCCGGGGAGTGCCATGATGGGCAGCCGTGGCTAGACCTGGGAGGAGAGCGAGCAGAATTGAGATTTGCACTGGTAACTATTATTAGGGGAGTCGAGACTGGAGAGGAATTTGATGTGCTTACTGTTGGGAAACAATCTGTAGGCCAACTTTGACTGGGTCCTTTCTATGGGCGAGTTGGAATCAGTCATGTGAATGCGTCAAAAGTGCTGCAGAGGGGGTGAGGCAATGCCATCTTTATGAGAAAAAGGCGTTTGGAGTGATGCTGTGAGATCACAACGAAGGCATCATTAAGTGTCGTGGCAAACACGGACCCGGCGGTGCTGACAGTATTGAACACATCTCTAACAGCATTCTACGGACATCGGTTGCTTGCTACATGTAAGTTATGCCTCGTTTAGATTAGAGCCATGGAAGAAACTGTAAAAGATTGTTACGGGCAGCTCTACTCGGGCAATGCAAGCCCCTTCTGGCGAACCAGCCCGACTCATGATAAGAAAGTAATGTCTTTAGGCACAATAACATAGTCAACGGACATTGGGTGGAAATACTATGAAATGACTGATTCGATCGGAGAAGCCGAAAAGATGTGGAGTCCTCGACTGAGCGGGTGCTCCGAAAGTACGAAAATTACGACGGCTTCGGCCTGAAGGTCCGGCCCCGCCGGCTCATCTTAACTCAGGCCAGGGTGCCGCTGTAGGTTTGCGATAAAGACCCCATGAGAGTCAAGTCCCTTGGACAAAGTAGTTACAAGCAGTAACAGGAACTTTCTTTAATATTCTATCTGCATTGCGCTAGTAATTCTACAGTCAAAAACAATGATCCATCCCGTATAGCATCTATAGTCTCTCCAGTCTAGTGAGATCATTTACAACTTGCTCCTCAGGTCCTTTCTCTCATCCTTCTTGAACAGCACTTTGCTGTTGGGGTAAGGGTCAAAAACGACGCTGTTGAGCGGGTTGTCCTCGCTGGCGCGCTTGAACATGTCCTCGTACACCTTGCCGTCGTAGCGACCCAGACTGCTGTCCAGCACCCAGTCGTCAAACTTCCAGGCGTCGACCAGGCGGACGGCGTGGGGTCGGATCTCCTCCAAGAGGGTCATCACAGCCTTGGTCCTCGCCAGCGTAATCTGGCGAACGGTGACGGCCGCGGAGCTGTAGAACTCGCTAGCCTCCTGCTCGAGGGTGTTCAGGGCATATAGCCTGAACAGCTTGTGCAGGAGACCGACAGTGTCCTTGTCGAGCTGCTCGGTGGTGGCCTTGTCGTTGAGGGCCTGGTGGAAGTTCTTGACAACCATGTACTGGGCGTGGGCGGTGCTGAGGCGCCAAAAGTCGACGAGCAGGCTGTTCCAAGACTGCTTGTCCTCGTCTCGGTGGCGGAGGGCCTCAAAGGTGAGGAAAGACACACGCCAGGCAAACGCGGCCACGAGGTCCTCGTCGGAGCCGAGCACGTCAAAGGCAGCGCCAATGTCACGGCGGCGGAGGAACTCGGAGAGGATTCGAGTGGTGTCGTTGTTGCCGGCCTTGCCCTTGAGGACAGAGCGAGCAGACTTCAACAGGTAGCGCGACACTTGCTGGGTGAGCATGTAGTTGTCGCCCTCCCACGTCAAGGTCGGCAGGTAGTCGGCATACCATGAACCGATACCGCTGAAGGAGGAGTAGCCGTGACCTCCGCAAGCACGGCGGCAAACCTCGAGACCCTCGCCTGCAACGGTCGAGCCGTAGGCCTTGAGGGCGCAGGAGGTGGCGTGAAGATCGGCGAGGAGGTCGGTGCCGGGGTTCAACTCCTCAGGGCCGGGGTTCCTGTTTCCGTCGCTGAGCTTGCCAACGTCGCCCTTCATGCGCTTCTGGTTCTCGTTGTAAAGGTTGATCATGCCGCGTCCGGTGAAATGGAGAGCAAAGGTGGCTGCCAAGAGGGGGAGCAGACGAATCTGCACCATGGTGTAGTTGAGCACTTGGTTTTCGCCAGGCTCGCCGGCCGGCGCATCGCGGTCCTGAAACTGTCGGCGAACAGCGCAGTAGCGAGTGGCAATGGTCACACCCTTGGCCAGGACCGAGCCAGACTGCAGGACAATGTTTGATCGCACCCATGTGAGGGTTCCGTAGATCAAAGAGGGGTTCGCTGGACGGGTGTACTTGCTCGTGGTCGGGTCGATGGACGAGAATCGAGCGAGCATGTGGTTGTGCGGGATCTTGACGTTGTTCAACAGCAAGAAGCCGTTATCCATGGTGTTGTAACCAAACTTGGGACCAATGTCGCCGACGTGTACGTTCGGGAGAGGCTCGTGAGTCTTCTTGTCGCGGATTGGCACGACGAAGGGGTGGGGGCCAATCTTCTTTCCATTCAGAATCAGCTGGGCCATGACGACGGCGTGCGTGGCCGTCTTGCCCAACGAACCGATCCACCACTTGGAAGCCGTAAGGTGAGGCGAATGCAGAACGAAGCTCTTGTCGGACGGGTCCCACGTCGCCGTGGTCTCCAGGCCGCGAACATTGGAGCCGTGACCAAGCTCAGTCTGGGCGTAGCATCCGAGGATCTCGTAGTTTTCGGCGGGCTTGAGGAAGAGCTCGTGCTGCTCTGGAGTGCCCTGCTCGCGAAGCGTGACGAGGAACATGCTGGCGTGGAGGCCGTATGGTGTCGGCTCAGCAATCAGATCGTTGGCAACGGTGTAATCCTGCTCAGACCAGTTGTGCTCCTTGGTCAATTGGAAGAGTCTCTTGCCTCTTGCCAGCGCAGCCTCGATCCGGGCATTTCGGCCGCGGAAGTAGTTCTGCGTCTTGTCGAAGACAGGCTCCTTCTTCAAGATGTTTAGTATCCTCTCGCTGCGCTCAAGAGCCTCATTTGTGAACATGAACGTCGCGAGCTGGTCGACGTTGAGATTGGACTTTGCTCTCTCTTGAGCGAGGAGTTCAGTGCCCTGCGGGCCAGACGGCTGGAGGGCCTTGACCCAATCCGGGGTATTCGGCATCTTGGTTTTGTGTGTGGGGGTGGGAGCTGGGGTACTGAAGGACTGGGGAAGTTGGTCTGGAGAAATGGAGGTTGCAGATGGGATTTTGTAGGACACTGTTTTTGAGACGACAACTCAGCGTACGCTGTCCAGATCTAATCTAATCTAGGTTTCGAGTTCCGGCTCGGAGAGCAGCAATGATGCTTTGATGGGCAGTGCCTCGGCTATTACTAGATACAGTTAGACTAAGTCTCTTGGTTCGCGACGAAACTCCACAAAAAGGCTCTCTGGAAACCCCTGATTCAACCCAAACAGTCCAACAAAACCCAAAGACGTCAGCCCCCGATCATCGGACACGCTCGGCGCCGACCCCGAGTCCCGAGGTGCGGGCACGCGTAACCGATTTCCCTCGGCTGGATTTCTTCAGTGCCGGGTGACTGCTTCTGGACCTCCGGGACAAGCGGCTTCTCACATTTCAGCACTCACCAAACTCTCAATGTGCTAGTTACGCGTGTCTCATGTTATAAGCTCATAACCCAACGGCTGGCATAATACTTTCGGACAAAAATGACATCGCACGTGTTGCTTTCACTTTTCGGACGAGGAACCACCTGGAAGCCAGCAGGCAGAACAGAAGACTTTCGTTGACATGGCCAAGCAGGCGCAGACAGCATGCGCAGACAGCTATCAGAGCTCAATGCAACCGCCAGACATCGCTTTCTACTTTTCTTGGACAAGCATCGAGAGTCAAAACCCTTGGACATCGAAGTTCAGCATTGGCAAGCTGGGTACCTGAACAAATCATGTACACTGCGCAGGTCCCTCGCGGACTTCAGATAGGTATTGAAGTTCTGGGAGAACGCCGGGCAAATCCATCAATGCGATCTAGGTCGAGACGAACGATTCTCAAAGAAGAGCATTTCCGTTCCACGTGGAAGAGATGTCGATCTGCAGAAACTCGACCATTCCAGCCGAATTCCATCCATGTCTGGAGCGCTTGGATCCAGACTTGTCGAATCTTGATCCCTGCCGCAACTAATGATGCGTCATCAAGCCTGAACACCTGACTGGTCCACCAGACCTGTGGCGGGGCCATGCGCCCAAGAAACATGTGAAATTATCTCCTCGAGTCGTGTCAATGAGCTCCTAGAAACGCCCCTTATCCCACAATGGTACCATTTGATCATTCAGTTCAAGACCTGAAGTGCCATGAGGAAGATTGATGGAGAAACGGCATGACGTTTGTGTAATACCCATCATCAGCATTGACAGGAAAGTGACCATCCTTGCGCGCTAACGTCGCCACCAAGGTAGCATGCTATCAACACGATTTCCTTTCTTCCGAAAAGATGGATAGTGGAGACCCTTGAAGCACTCTGCCACCCAATTTTGACAAATTTCCAATTAACAAACGAGTGTCCCCATACCAAAACAAACCCGCTCAGGTGGAAGACATGTTTGCTACTTCCAATTGACAGTTTCTCTAGTAGCGTGATATTGATGCCTTATAATAACAATCCTTCATTGGCTGAGCGAAATGGATCAGTCCCAGGTTCACTGGATAGGACTATCAGTGGGTAGAGCTTTAACTACTAGGCTGGACTTCCGCCAGCCCAGGATTCTATATAGGTCTTAGTCTAACTTAACCTCTTCAATCTTAGCAGTCCAGTAAGCGCGCTTTACCCTCCTAACAGTTATTAAGAAGACCTTCTGTTCCTCTAAGAAAGGGGGAGGTATAACCAGCCCAGGTTCCTAGGCCTATTAGCGTCTCGCCTAAATAGCAGCAATATAGGCTTCTAAGCACTCTTCCATCCACCAGGGGGCTCCTCTGGCCTAGTTAGTCCGTCTCTTTCCTACAGCTTAGATAGCTATATAGAAGAGGCTAACTAGTTATGAAGCCAGAGTATCTATCTCTACTAGGGTCGGCAGATCCCCTAGGGTGCTCAGAGTTAGACCCCTATCTTAATAAGGTCAGCCAGCCGTAGTAGAGCTGACTCTAAAACTAACAAGTTCTTAATCTAACGTCTCTATTCCTAGGCCTTGCCTATAGGTATAATCATCGTAATAGCTTAGTAGTCAGCCCCTAGATAAAGGTGTGGGCTATTATAGGCCTCCGTAAAAGGAATATTTAAGAAGGTTAGGTCTGGGGTATGCCCATAAGTATAGGTAGAGGCCCCGACTTCCCTAACAAACGTAAGGTCATAAGTTTTAACCTATTTTATAACATCGTCTCCCCGGTTCCGGCTCGGGGACGTAGGCTCCCAAGAAGAGTGGCGGGAATTAAGATCCCCAGCAATAAGGGTTCTCTCTAGTAGTTAATATCCTAATAGGAGGCTAGTTGTATAGTTTATAGGCTCGCTTAGTGGCCTATGTATATTAATGATTGTAAAACTACTAGCCTTAACCCATAAGATATGTCTCGTTTAGGTAGGTCTTTATTACTATATCTATAACCCAAGGTTCTTATATATGTAGGTTATTACCCTAAGCCTTGTGTCTCTGCTGTTCCAGAAGTTAACTAGTACGTAGGGGTTAAAGCCTAGGTGTGTATTAATCTGCATTTTATCTTTATAGCCTACTAAGTAATATGAACTTGGAGATGTTGGAGCATGCGAAACTTGAAACGACTGGAACAAGGCGAACTGATTTGGTCTGTTGGCTGCAAAGAACTCGGCAACTATTTCATTGCTTGTCAAGCAGTAGTTTTCTGTCCCAATTATCTCCTTTGTCTGATGGGAACTAGTGGGCGCATTCATTGATTCTTTGATATCTTGTCCCACGGTTCGCTTCTCAAACTCTCTGTAAAACTTTACCAAACTTGATTCTGGTTTCCAGCCTCTTGCACAACGTTTTCCTCCGCCTGACTTAACCATGTCACTGCCGATGTGGCGTACACAGAACCCTGCGTACAGTAAGTGTCTCACACTTGCAGAAGCTAACAATGTTAGCTCACATTTCAAAATACTTTCTTGGTATAGTTTCTGGCACATCACTCTTGATTTTCATTCAAATGACATTTGAATTTAGACCATCCAACATCCAAAAGAGGTAAGGTGCAAATGAGATTTCAACATTTGTAAAATGTGACACAAAATATAATGAGGGGATGTTGCGATGAAAATGGGCAGCTATGACTGGAAAGGGATTTAGGGGCTCGGTCCCGATATCTCAGTAGAACACAAATGTTCTGACTTTCACGCTTTCTCGGGGCGCGTGATCCTGATCCGAAAGGTAAGGGAAGGACACATGCGGGGAGACTGCCTTGGTCGTCAGCGTAGAGCGAAAGGTATGGGAATGGGCGTCGCACATTGGGTAATTTCTGGATTTTCGGCGGTGGCTGAGTCGAAGCATTTGATCATCCATGTCTCATTCGCTTCTTGGCCGTCTATGTAGTAGAATCTATGGTCAGGATTGGGCCAAAAGTTGTAGGTTTCGCCGAGGTAGTCGGGGAAGATGATGTCACAGGGAACTCGATCATCGTGCTTGACGGTTCTGTAGTCGCAAACCGCGAGAGGGGAGTCGTATGCGGGTCCACGGAGGGGCTTCCAAACACTGGGAGATTTGGTCAGCGATGTCATATCTTTGGGGGACGTCAGAGCAAATAACTTCACAATCTGGTACCGCCGGCCGGCATACTGGTCCGCAAAGCTTCGATGGAAGTGGCACAGGCGCCGAGCGGCGGCTTTCGCAGTTTGGTCTAGAAGGGAGAGCAGGTTCAGTTCTGTGGCATTGGTGAACATTTTCGGACAAACGAAGATACGCAAACATGTGACCGATATCTTACCAGCATGTATAGCAGCGAATGGCTGAGCTTTTCCCGGTTTGCCTCTCGAGTTGGCAGGCAGTGAACGATCGACTAGGCGGACCTTGAGGCTCAAGAGAACATGTCAGATATTTTGCGACTCTTTACGCGAAGTTCAGCTAATAACAAATTCGTCGTCACTAGCCTGGAAATCGAACGGCAGCACCTCAACCGCGCCCGTATTCTGTTTGAGGAAAGCCTTGACTTCCTCGTAATATTGGTTTACAATGGAGTCCGTTGATGCGAAGTCCTCGTACGATAGCTTACTCTGCAGCTGACCAAGCTGGAAACCTTGTCTATCGAGTTTGAAAATGTCCTCGCTGCCGCGAACATTGGTGACAGAAATTGTTTTCCGGGTGTACTTGACGTTGGTTTGCTTCAGGGTTGGGTTCTAGGCCGGATCGATTGGCACGTTCATGAATTAGGGTTTCTCCTCGAGAAAAAGGGCATCCTTCTGCATGTAGAAGACACTTGCAAGTCGTTTCTCGGGGTTGAGTTGGTCAAGCTCCCAGGTTAGACTCAAGTCTGAGTAGACTTTCGCAAGTTCTAGACCACGGGGCTTAGTTTCCGACTCGGCATCAAGACGGGCCATGTTTGCGGATAGAAAGAGATCACTCGGTCTGGGGGTTTTCGGTCCTGGCATGCTCATGTCATTTCAAACCACCAGGCTGGGAGCGGCTCCGTCCCTTATGATATTGAGAGCTATCAGATCAGACATTGAATGTAGTTACTGCTGACGGAACATTGGACATGACCAGTATGTTTTCCTGCCGACTCAAAATCAGGCTGCATATACAAAGTAGCTCCATTTGCTGATTAAATTAACCAGCGGCAACACGGCAAGGATTTGTGTTGCACAACATCAATAGCGTGAGGGGGTTTGATGCAAACATTGAAGATTGCCAAACAGGTCCAGATGTGCGACAACGGGATGCCTTGTACCAGACGATGGATTCTGATTGGACGTTGAAGAAGGTCATATCTCATGTACGCCAAGATGTCGCCATGCTGAGGAGGTGAAGCTGACGTGTGGCGGCTGGATATTAGTCTTTACTTCTAAACCTAATGGAAGTTTTAATACTGTTCATACTGTTCATACTGTTCATACTGTTCATACTGTTCATACTGTTCATACTGTTCGCTGACTTGTGGCGGCTGGAAAATACTGCTTTAGGTGTCATTGGTCGAAGAATCATAGTCTAGGTACCATGAAGGCGCGTGCCAAGCAGACACTGAAGCTCGGGTGTTGGTTGTTGGGTCGCAGTGTCTCACCCAACCCATCTCTATTCCCGCCGTTACCCCAATTCCGCCTTGATTGAGGCTATCCCTGTGCTTTCCTACCTCGATCCCTCTCTCAAACAAGTTCGCGGCTGTCTGCCCCCTTCCCACTTTCGCCGTCATCTCGGGCGGCCATTTGCGCTGACAAATGTCTCAACTGCGCGTCTTCCGGCAGCAAATTCAGTCGCCGCTAGAGCCAAGGCTTGAGCCTCTACGCTGAGCAGCATATCTTGGGTCGGGCCCAGTCATCTACTAGCGCGCCAAAGCGCTGTCACGATGCACATTCTGTTGGTCTCGGGTCTGTTTTGTGCTTTGTTAGGGCTCTCTATGGGGCAGAAATTCGTTTCAACGGTAGTTCGGCTGGGTGACGTAGCCTACTACATGCACTTCATCGACACGGTCAGTCCACGTCCCGTCAGTCGCCGTGGCAGTATGCTTCATGTTCTCAACATCTTGAATAGGCACATGCAGCAGTTCCTTCTGATCTACCAAGTGACCGAACAGCAGAGCCTTGCACTGTCTTGGATGTCGGGTCTGAGCCTCTCGATGTTGGCCGGCTTTCAAAACATCTGGAAAACTTTGTTCGAAGGGACGACGTCTGGTCCTATCGATTCCTCTCTTCTGTGGTGATTCAAACTTTCGACGCAACTTTCCAGCTGGGCGAGGACGTCGGGCAGCTTCTTCGAGACCACGGTGCTCAGTTCGTGTCAGTTAGCATTGTCGGCACAGCATCGTCGGGCAAAGAACCTTTGCCTGAGGGACCCTATTTTATACATCATGGGAAGCTTCACCTGGTGTACCGGCTCTACCCTGATAGTGCTGATGCCTTTATGGTGGCTACAGTCCCGACCCAGGAGACCGGCACGTGCGTACAATGTCCCCCCACGATATATCTCCATGTACTTACGAACTGTACAAGGTACCGCTCTTTGGATGGGGCTGCTTACGGAGAACAGTATCC
The DNA here is from genome assembly GCF_001831195.1 of Colletotrichum orchidophilum. NCBI lineage: Eukaryota > Fungi > Ascomycota > Sordariomycetes > Glomerellales > Glomerellaceae > Colletotrichum > Colletotrichum orchidophilum. The sequence goes on from NW_019173028.1 coordinate 55,569, forward strand.
CTCCGCCCTGACAGTCGCCGTTCCTTCTCGTCTTTACTACAAGAAAACCGCCGAGAAACCGTACGCAGGCTATCGCCTTGCAGTGAAAGACATCATCGACCTCAAAGGGTTGAAGACTGGTGCTTCGTCTCGCGCCTACACGTCGCTCTATCCCGTCAGATCCAGCAACGCGCCTGCCCTTCAAAAGCTGATTGATCTTGGATTCGAAGTGGTTGGCAAGCTCAAGACGACCCAGTTTGCAGACTCTGAATGGCCAACGTGCGACTGGGTGGATTACCAGGCGCCTTTCAATCCTCGAGGTGATGGATATCTCACAACCAGTGGAAGCAGCGCCGGCAGTGCTGCGGCCATCGCATCCTACCCATGGCTGGACTTCACCCTGGGAACCGACAGTAAGCCCCTGGTTCCCATCCAAAACGATGCTCAGTCGTAGACTAACGCCATTCTTTGAGCTCTCGGAAGCATACGTGCCCCGGCTGCGGCGCAAGGTGTGTTCGGTATGCGATCGTCCCTTGGGGCGGCTAGCTTTGAAGGAGTTGTGCCATACAGCCCGTGAGCTTTACCCCGACCTCTTCTCAGATGAAATCGGCTGCTGACTTTGAGAATAGAATGTTTGATACCCTTGGCGGCTTTGCCAGAACAGCGGAAGAGTTCAGCATTCTTGCAAAGGCTCTTTATGGAGGTTCTACTAGCCGAAGTGATGATTTCAAGGTAGAATTGCTGCGCAATTTCGATGTTAAATTTGCCTCTTATTGACGTTTCGCACAGAAACCAACGCGGATTCTGTATCCCACCGATTACTGGCCAGTCTCCGATGAAAATAGCCAGAAGGTGTTTGATAAATTCATCGCCCGTCTTGAATCCTTCTTGGGTGTCCAACGCACTCACATAAACCTGGCCCGACTATGGAAAGAAACAAATCCGGAGGGGGTTGAAACGCCTTTAAATGAGTACTTCAACCACGTATTTGAATGGAGCGCTAATCCGGATCAATGGACGGGGTTCTTTAAGGAATTTGTTGAGGAATACGAAAAGAAGAATGGAAAACCGCCGGTACTTAATCCTCAGCTCCGATTCAAGAAGTAGGTGACATTTCCTTCCCCTAATAAACGGCTGCTAAATTACTTTGTCCTAGAGAGTATCTGCCAACGATAACGCTGGAGCAGCAGAAAGAAGGTCGCCGACTTATGGACGTCTATCAGAAATGGTTCTATCAAGAGGTCATGCCGCCTTCACAAAATGGTTACTCGGAAACCATACTGGTGCTTCCCTGGACCACAGGCAAACCAGACTACCGCGACAAGTACAGAGACGGGCCGCAAAAGTTCACGGGCGTCGGATTCTTCTTCTATAACGTCGGCCCATATGCCCACGCCCCAGAACTTATCGTACCTGGTGAGTGGAATTCTCAACTTCCATAAACCCCAAAGACTTCCGTCCCTCGGACGAGCTTCCCACTCTATCCTGTCATACAAGCTGTCCATTTGTTACTAAAGACTATGATGCGTTCCTCTGACCTGGCTTTAGTTGAACCAACCTCCTACAAGTCAAAGTTTACCGGGATGATAGAGGACCTGCCCGCCGCCGTGGGACTGATAGGCTCCAAAGGAAGCGATATCATGCTGACAGAGCTTCTGCGTGTCATGATGGCAGACGCGGAGGTCGTCTATGGAGGTGCAAGCCTACCAGAGGCCCAACATACCTTATAGGAAACCCAAGTCTGAAGATGCAATGGCGATTAATGATCAAGGGTAGCAGCGCGCGTATGGAGCATGTGGCTTGCTCACAGGACGTCCCAGATATTCAAGCAATATAGGGCTCGTTGCGTCTAATTTACTACTGCCAACCTCTTCATAACTTCAAGCTTTAGGGGCTATGGCTGACTAAATAGTATAATAACAAGATATTTTAGGATTCTATCCTATTGCTATGCATTATAGCCTCGTGACCTTTATATATCTTTCAAATTATTGTAAATGTTCGTATATATCAGGTGCAGGTTCCGCGCAGAGTGATAGAGTCGGCGATTGCCCCTTAGGTGTAGGTGTTGACGTTTATTCAAGCCTGCCTTTCTACAGTTTGTACGCAAGCCCCCTTAATCTCTGCCTGGAATATCCTTTTCCGTCCCGCTAGGGCCACACCAGTGGTCTACCGGTGCGCCACCGATGTCCCGTCTTCCCGACCGTGACAGTATGTGGGTAACGTATCCCGCGGGCCCGTCCAATTCCCTCTAAGTCTGATCATTGCGGGATCATTTGAGCAAACAACTCAAATGACCATTCGCTCGAGAATTGACAGAGATTGTTGAATTGCTGACTAATCTGCCACGACTGACAGCAGTATTTGACCAGATAGGTGATTGCATTGTAAATAGCGCGCGGATGGCCGTAAATGGGGCCGGCCTAGAGAAGCCACCACGAGCTGTGGTAGTTGAGTCCAGGACCATTCAATCGGGCTCGGCGGATCCCCCATTCTATGAGTGCCATTGCCGAATTATAGGTTTTGAGAGATACCGAACTCTCCGTGTTGTCGTTTTGCGCCGTTCTTATCTCCGCTGGGGAAGAATTTCCCGCACAGAGAAGTTCGGTGTGGGTTCGGGATATCCAACCGCATGAAACTCGGTCGGAGTTTGTCGGCTGCGGCAACGATACATCCTTACCTTGACTCGGGACTTAGGTTATCTGTGTCAGGATGCTGGGTGACGAGATGAGTTGTAATAACATAGCAAACTCCGAGCATTTGGTGGAGATGTCCGAGTCTATCGGAGAGCTTGAGAGAAAAGGAGATCATATGTGAATATAGGTATATATATGCGTATGTGTGAAAGTGTCAGTTTCCTCCTAAATGCGCCTAGTGTTACTTTTAGGAGCTGAGTCAAGCATCAGCGCTGCCGCTAAAGCCAATCTATCAAACTAAATTCCAAATAAACCAAATAATTGAAACTATTCCTAAGTATTAAACAAACAATCCCAGTGTCGGATTGGAAGTCCAATTCGACCTCGAGGCAGGGGCCCGCGCACGGGCTACTTACAACCTATACTTACGAGAATCGCGGCCTGCCTAACCTCCGATTGGAACCTCCTTCTTACACCCTTACGCAGAAGTTAGATATAATCAATTTGATCTCTTCGTTAACCGTATTGGTTCGAACCAATATCCCTGTGAGAGGGATACCAACACTGATCAGTGTGGTTAAATTCCACTATCGCAGATCAGCAAGGCATCTCGCAAAAGATCAGAAGAGACGACCTCCTCGAACGGAACGCGACAGGAGAATCGTGCTACCCAACCTTACGGAAAGCAGGCGACAAGACGCGAATCTCTACGACGGAACGAAGTAGAGGAATCGCAGCCCTTGACTGCCTACGGAAGGTCGACGTCTACCACGTCAACCCACTGCCAATTAACAGAACTGCGAAGGCGACCGAGCTACCGTCGTCACCCTCAAGCAGCTTTTCCTACCTCAATCACACCGCGGCCAACCTACGCGTCAATCAATTGATCAAAGCAGCGGAAGGAACCGCCCGCGCGATCGAAGGACAAATCGACCTTAAGATCCCGAATTCAAGCTTAAGATTCCAAATCCAATTGCTTCCTTATTAACTACTCCTCAACAACCCACGAGTGCCACTACGGACAGAAGAACGATGGCGAGCAACCCAGAGGAACAGGAGCAAATGGTGACGAGACTCGCCGCGAGAAGGCTGGAAGCGGCGGGAAGCTCCCAGACCCCGATATTTCCGGCGAGCAACGACAGTACGCTCTTGCCACGACTAACGAACGAATCTGAAACATCCCCGTCAAGATCAAACACGCCGGCTGCCGCAAGTGTAAGCATAAGCCAAGGAACGGCAAGGGGCGAGTCAGTCCACAGAGCGCGGGGAAGGATTCCTATCCCAGACGATTGGATCGAAATTAACCCAGAGTACTGGGGAAAATGGGCGTACCGAGATTCAGACCAGCCTAACGGCGAGCAAATTGATGCTGCATTGGTATACATCATGGAAATGTACGCTCGAAAGGGGCTCGAGGGGCAACCCCTGTTCTACCGAATCGTCGACGACCTAGGCGACTGGAGGGACGAGTGGTTTGCTAGTGCGAATCCTAGTATCGTTAAGGAAGTAAACCGATTCCTACACTGCCGAGGTGTTCTGCCAGCCCAGACGGCACATCGGAGGGCACACGAGACGCTTGCAGCAACAGTTGCAGCCCAAGATTTTACGCCATGGGATCAGGATCAAATCGACCGAGCAGTGTCTAAATACGACGAATTCTGTGGACGAGTGAGCAAACCGGAATTCCTACTGAAAATCACCAATGGCGCCATATCAGCAACAAGTACGACACCGGAAAGGAGGATCATACTGGAAGTACGTCAAACGACGATTCCACCTATCTCGGTGACTAGCAGGACGACGCTGCCGATGCGAAGTCTGGCCCCAACCAACCAACAGAGTGTGAGATCGACTGCACAAAGTCACCACAATTACCCTGCGGCACGCGAATTATGGGAAGAAAGCGATCCAACGGTCGTTAGCATACGGCAATATAAGGACCTCAGGAAGACCTTCCCCAAAGAGAAAATGTACTCAGGGGGGAAGTACGAGGTCTTACAAGAGACCTTAACGATGTTCTACGACTACTGCGAGAAAGTCGGAATCCGAGAACAACAATATCATTCGGTCATCAATATCGTACTGACAGGGAAAGCCGCTGAATATTACTATACAGCGGTGCGTACTATCGATGAGACCGACTTTCTCAGCGTCGTTGATACAATCCGAAACCGATTTGAGACCCACGGTAGGAGGCTGGAACTCCTATCCGAACTGAGAGCACTTTCGTTCGGCTCCGTGGCCAGGTCGATGGAAGGAAAGTCACGGCTCGAGATCCTCGAGGAGCTGATCGATAGAATCGATAAGCTGGCGAAAACACTGCCGTACGAGGGGACGAATGAGCGAAAGGTCGACCACCTCTGTATTGCGGTTCAGAGAGTCCCAGAGGCGAGGATACCTTTACAACAATCACATGAGGACTACGAGACCCTTTGCTGGAGGCTGAGATCCAGCCTCATCATCGAGGCCAGAATGCCGCACCAAGCAAACTTCCAATCTCATGACGGCCCTCACCAGCAGCACTGGGTCGACCGTACGTATAATGGCAAGGGAAAGGAGGCCAGGTACGGCAACCGCCAGGGAGGAGGAACGGACCCTTCACCGGGCCGACGATCTAATCCCAGACCAGAACAAAAAGGGAATGGTTTTATATGCAAAAAGGATGGATCTTGGTCAAGCAATCACTCCGAGGAAGAGCGTACCAAATCGTACGAGCAGTATAGAAAGTCGAGGGGCACGCAGGGCAAAACCAGCCCCGATCGGTTCAACCAGTTCCTCGTAGCATACGAGGGTCAGCCGACGGGCGGAACCGACCATACCGTTGATGACCCTGAGTGCGGCCTCGGGCGGTCGGAAAGCGAGGAAGATCTCACCCCGTATACCAAAGACCTCGACTACGACGAATTCGACGATATCAACCACTCTTTTTTCGTCTCGTCAGCCTGAGGAGGGTATACCATGCTGAACGAACAAAAGGCGGTACAGGCTCTTAATGAGCAGGCATTCCTCCACGGTTGGCAAGGGAAAGTCCCTCAGACGACGACGTCACTAAGCAGCACGGAAGACACCAGGCTAAGCCGCGTGTAAGCCCCCGAACCGGGCCGCGCAGAAGTCACAGAATCTCATGCTGAAGAGAAAAGACTAGAGGGCCCACTGGCCCCCTTTTTACACCTACCAGACGGCCCAAGTGGTGATCCTGCGTAGGCATTCCATGCCAGCGAGCGGTACGGCCCGGAATCATTTCACGGAATCATTCCGGATACCGGAGCTTCACAATGGTCGACGGGAGGTAAGGGGCAATTCCAGGCGCTCCAAAAGATCTCCCCAGTCACCCTCAACACGTCGACAGCAGGCATTGCGAGAATCAGCTTCGGCCCAGGAGAGGAAATAAGTGCCCTTGATACAGTGGAAGTTAACACACGCTTCGGTACGATGATCTTCCACATCCTACCCGTTTACACCCCATTCCTCCTATGCCTGAAGGATATGGATAAGCTGGGCATTATCTTCGACAACATAAGGAACCGGATGTCCAATGGCAAGCACTTTGAGCTCGTCGATCGACGATGGGGGCATGCGTTCATCAAGCTCGAACCCGACGTCAAATCCATTAACTACCTAACGGAGAGTGAGCTCAAACGATTACATCGACGTTTCGGCCACCCGTCTTTCACGAGGCTGTATAATCTCCTCAAGCAATCTGGGAACGACGTGGAAATAGGGGCACTAGAGCAACTGACGAAAATCTGCCACCAATGCCAAATGAACGCACAAAGCCCACACAGGTTTAAATTCAAATTACACGACGACCTCAACTTCAACTGGGAGATCGTCGTCGATATCTTCTACCTGAATAGTCGGCCGGTCCTGCATATAATCGACGCAGCCACATCCTTCCATGGTGGGCAATTCCTACGGGACATACAGGCTAAGACTGTATGGGCAACACTAAAGCGAAGTTGGATTGATACATACCAGGGACCGCCAGACGGCATCAGAACAGACGCGGGAACTAGTTTCAAATCCACGGAATTCAGGGATAATGCTGCTGCCTATGGCATACAAGTGAGAATAGTGCCCGTTGAAGCGCACCATAGCATCGGCAAGGTGGAGAGGGCACACCAGCAGCTGAAAAGAGCGTTCAGAATCTTGCGAGAGGAAAGCCCCGATTCCACGCATGAGGAGTGCCTCCAGACTGCACTCAAGTGTTGCAATGATACCATGGGACCGAAGTGGCTCGTCCCAACGCTCCTCGTATTCGGAGCATACCCAAGAACGACGACGGCTTCACCACCGTCGCCAGGCGTAGCCCAACGGGCACGAGCAATCGACAAGGCAATGAAGGCTCTCCGCGAGGCAAATGCCAGAAGGCAAGTTAACGAGGCCGTTGCCGCCCGGTACGGGCCAGACGTCAGTCCTAACCTCGATATGCCGCTGGATTCGGACGTGAGGGCGTGGAGGGAAACCACCAAACAGTGGGCAGGCCCATACAAATTAATCTCCGTCGATGAACGCTCGTGCGTAGTCGCCAGAGATCGGGACGAACCACTAGAAGTATCGATTACGGCGGTACGACCATACCACACCGACCCCAACGAGGAGCTTTCGCAACGAGATTTTGATCTCGATTGTTTAGGGAGAGACTGATCCTGCTAAAGACTCGCCAAGTGAGAATATGGTATTTGATATCTGGGAAGGCATGAGGTCTATCGACAAGAGCCTTTCGGGTGAAGCTGAGGAGCCTACGTTTGTGTTCTGGCGGTCTCAAAATGACAATTCCCGTCCCGCGAAAAAGAGTGTGGCAGAATACCTCAAGCATCGGGAGTTGGACGTTGCTTCTACGTAAGTCTCCTGACAGGTCATCACAAGGTCCTTTCATCTAACCGATCAAAACGTTCTTGTAGCCGCTCAACGATCTCGGGACGCAATTGACCTCAGCGAAGAAGAGCTCGCCTCAGTTGCCAATATTGAACTCAACTACACGCATCACATCTCCGTCATAAAGGATGTCATGAGCTGGGGCAAGGAAATTCGCGTCTCAAAGGAGGTTGATACTGAGGGTTCCATCGTTAGTGATATTGTGCAGACTCTGGCCGACGAGAGGGGCCTCAATTACGAAGGAGCGAAGCGAATCTGCTGAGCCATGATTCGAGAATGGGAGAGACACCACGATGAAATAGTCTAAACAATGCTTTAAGAGGGTGCTCAGAGTTAATGAAGACGTGCATGACGGGTATTGAACTTCAGATGAGTGGTGATGGGTCATAGAGTCGGACTACACACCAATACAGCACTCGTCGCCTCAAAAAAGTCAACCTCAGAAAGTCTGTTCCTAAAGCAAATTTACCATTAGAAAATAAACCCAAGTTACCCCTAAACTATCTCATGTACGCTTAAATTCCTTGAGCAAGTCAGTCATCATCTCGTGCAAAGCCTCCGCGAATTTTAACGTCCAGAAGCATCCCGAATCTGTTGGGGGATTCAATTCATTGTCGCTCTATAGACTTTGCGTTCCTCTCGCTTTGAAAACATGGGAAGAGGGCATGTTCCAAGTCGAAAAGTCAATCCAGGCAGCTTTGATGGTCGCGACCGTACTCGCGAACGTACTTGCGAACGTACTTATGAAGGACGTTGCCCCACGGGAGTACCACCGATGCGCTTCGTCACCTGTCTATTGACCGCTGTGCCAAGACTGTCTTGGCGATGCCAAGATATGTCAGGTCCCGACAAATTTGACGTCCTCCTTCCCAGGAACTACAACCAGACAACAACTCTATTGTGAGATGGGGCTCATTTGACAGTGGGTTGATCTTATGCCTTCCTATGTCTTGCCTCTAGACGATCGGTAGTCGGACTGTCTCGATAATCTGTACTCGGAAGATCCCTTGTCGTTTTCGGAAGGCAGGTAACAAGCCTACCATATATGGAGGCAAAAGCAAGTATGCGCGTTTGCCTTCACGAAACCCGTGACTTTCTTGTCAGTCAACGCCTACGACATCATCTTCCAGTAAGGATTCGCAAGGCTTCAACATGCCTCACGTTGTGCAGTGTAAGAAATGTCTATCTACACTGAACATGTAGCATTCCGAAGGCGAAGTGAGAGCAGAAAGTCGAAGGAACAAGAACCCTTTGCACACAATCGCTCGCCAAAATCTCGTGATATCCCGCCTTCCATTCCACCCATTCGCCATCGCTTCCTTTCCACCACGGGAAAAACTTCCACTCACCGATTCCGTCCAAAGAAAGGCCTTGACTACAAGGACGCGCCTCCACGCGTCCGCCCTTGCATGAACGACTAGCACTCGCCAATCACACAGTCTATACCGTCCATGAGGTGCCCCGGCTTCGACGGAGTAGGTCTGCTCCACGGATGCTGCCGTGACCTGCACGTTGAGCCAAGGCGAAATGCTGATTTGAGGAAATTTCTCCAATGATTACCCCGGACACCCACCCACCCCTACCTGTCCGCATTCAAAGGATCAACTTTACATGACACAAGCCGCTGCCCCGCCGAATAAAGGAGTCATTAGCGGACGGAATGATTCAACTTAGTAAACAAGCTTGTTTTTGGACGGATGCGCCTCTACTTTATTCGAGGACGTTAGCGTGGGCATGGGCAGGCCCGTCGGTTCGAATTTCTAATTCGCAATGTTCCGTCGGAACAAGGATTTTCTTTCGCAATCGATGGCTGACCAGCGGAGGAACAACTTGAGGCGTCGATGAGCTCCATTCTGGCAGGCGGCTGCCATTCGCGGAATGATCGTGGGTTCTGGTCCGTCCATCCGTGTTACCTTCTTGTACCCAAACTATCAGTTCTCAAGGGCTCGCCTCAAAGTCTGCCTGCATTTCGTAAGCATGTTCGCAATCCGTGAGGACTCAGCATCATCTCGTGATGATTGAATCCCTGTCCGACAGACGGAAAAGCATCCGACAGAGAGCCTGAAGATCTTGTATAAAGAGGTGCTCAAGAAACGGGTTTTCCTGGGTTCTTAATTGCTTGACACCCCAGACCCTCGACTTTAGACTCTGTTAGCAGACACCAAAGCTCCTCTTGATCCCCTTCCATTGACCAATCGCACGAGAACTTGCAAAGATGAAGATCACCTCCGCCTTGGCTACGCTCTTCGCCCTCGCGGCTGCGACGCCGACCCCGACCGTCGACCACGTCGCCGAGAAGGCCCACCTCGTGAAGCGAGCGTCCATCTCAGACAAGGCGACTATTGGTTATGCCACTCTGAACGGCGGGTAAGTCCAAAGGCGAGATGAAGCCTCAAACGAGGCAGAGCTGATAGAGTTGTAGAACATCGGGAGGATCCGGTGGAACAGTCACCACTGTTTCTACCCTGGCCCAGTTCACTGCCGCGGTCGATGAGAAGGATAGTACCCCGAGGATTGTGGTTGTTCAGGGTACCATTAGCGGCACTGCCAACGTTCGCATCGGTAGCAACAAATCTGTTATTGGTGCATCTGCTGGCGCAGGTAAGTATCCCTTCACCACCCGCGGTGCTCGCACACCAACTTATGTCCTTATTTTATAGGATTCAACGGAGTTGGACTGTATGTTCGCCGCCAGTCCAATGTAATTATTCGCAACATCAAGTCTACCAATGTACTTGCTTCAACTGGCGATGGCGTGAAGATTGATGTGAGAAATTTCCTCAAAAGTGTCACGGTTCTGGCAAGAGTATCTATTTACAAAAAATTTCTTCTTAGGAAAGCATCAACGTGTGGATCGACCACAGCGAGTTCTCTTCTCAACTCGTCGCTGACAAGGACTACTACGACGGCCTCATCGATGCATCCCACGCTTCTGACTTCATCACTATCTCCTAGTAGGTCTTCTACTAAGTTGAAACAGGAGCTACTTGCTAACTTTCAAAAGCACCTACTTCCATGACCACTGGAAGACCTCCCTGATCGGCCACAGCGAGAACAACAAGGCAGAAGACACCGGTCATCTGCGTATCACCTACGCCAACAACTACTGGGCCAACTTTGGTTCCCGTGGCCCGTCTCTGCGCTTCGGCACTGGCCACGTCTACAACTCTTACTACCTCAAGTACGTTTCTCATCAATCTTAAACAAGCGCGATGTCTCTCAGGGAACAAAGTTCACTAACACTACCTAGCGGCAACTCTGGAATCAACACCCGTCAGAACGCGCAGGTCCTTATCCAGAGCAACGTATTCAAGAATGTGACGGTTCCCATCACCACTCTGGACTCCGATATCGTCGGCTATGCTGTTGCCATCGACAACGACCTTGGGGGTGCTGTCAACACGGCTCCCGTCGGCACCTTGAACGCCAACTCCCCTCCTTACTCCTACACCCTGCTTGGCTCCGCCAATGTCGTCGCCACCGTCCCTGGACAAGCTGGCCAGAAGCTTACCTTCTAGATAAGAGATGGCGATTCCAAGAGGCCAATCAAGGGATACGTAGGAATAGAAGTCATGATGAGCTGAGATCCGTAGATAATTGATACGGACTTAGCCTCAAATTCTATATCGGATATGGAGAGGAGGCTGGAAGCGTATAGCATTTACTTAATTGTATTTGTCGCGGGAAATTGAATACTATCTTGAGAGGCTGCCTTGTAGTGATTCTTGCATCAATCGCCGTGGTCAACCATTGACACATAATTAGATGGAAGTTGAGCACGATGCTGATTGAAAGAATCTTGACTCGTGCAGCGTAGCATGAACCAGACAATACTGGGTGTCGTATGAGGCCGTTGGCAATATGTATGCGCTACCAAGGTATGTACAGGAGTTTGAAGGGTATCTTCGTTTCAAGTCTTGTGTATGCCTCCCTCACTTGTTTATATCTCTAATCATGCTAGTGATCATGTGTCCTGATAAAATGATTAAGACCAAGTGCTCAATCCGTAGAGTCCGCAGCATCATCGTGCAATTGCAACTCAATTATGCGGGCCATGTAACATGTTCCAGCACAACTCCTCAGGCTGTCCGCCGCGAAAAAATAAGAAATCAAGTTCATAACCATATCTCGTACTCTCGACTCGTTATGCTTCGTGTTAGTCGCATTGGTTTTGGAGCGGCGCGCGCCATGATCTCACATGTCATCCTTCGGGCTAACGGCGCGGTGGTTGAGATTCTCTTCAAGATGATAGTGTCTCGGGGATGGTTTACAAATCCTGTGGTCTGTGGGATAAACTACCTCATCTCATCTTCAGCTCCTCTTGCTTTGCAGGATCTGCTGGTGGTGGTGGTATTTGAAGAGGCTGTTGAGGTGGCGGGAACATCAAAGGCTGCTCGGCAGCCTTTTGCTCAGCGGCCTTTTGTTGCTCTGCCTTTTGCTGATTCTGTTGTGCTTGGAGCTTCTGAAGTTTCTCATGCTCCTCGACCTTTTGATTTTGTTCCTCTGGGGATAAAGAGTTGAAGGCGGCGATGTCCTGATCCCACTTGATGACGCACTCAATGTTCCAGTTGCACCTCTCCACCTCGCCGAAGATAGGATGCCTGAAGCGAGGGTGACGACTGGGCCAGTTCGAAGCGTGATAGTGGTGCTTGACGAGAGCTCCCCTAGAGTTGTGGTTCCCAGAGTCGGAGTGGCCTTGGCCAGCAGCAAAGGACTCGACGTCGCGGACGAGTATGTTGCTGACGACTTTTGACTCGTCAATGTCGTGGAATGTGTCCCAGGTGATCGTCCCGGATCGAGAACGCGCACTCATTACCTCCAGGACGGCTTTGGTGAAGGCTGACGGGCCGGTGCCGCTGATGACCTCGTCAAAGTCAAGCTTGATTGCCGAGATGGGCACACGCTGTGTCTTGGCCACATCATTGAGCCATGCCATGATGTTCTCAACTAGCTTCAGCATGACCGGGTGGCCGGGCCGCGACATGAATGTCCATTGGCAGAACGACATGGACTTCTTGCCGAGAATCGGGTGGTCTTTGAAATGCGGTTGGTCAATCTCGACCCCAATGACGAGGTCAAGGTCGGCCTCATTGTATCTTTCCGGGATCCATCGGCTGACAGGCCGAAGGTCCTCGACATCAATGTCCGCGTAGACTCCTCCTTCGGCGTACATGATCATGTAGCGGAGGAGATCGGCCTTGATGATGGTGGCATTTACGTTGCGGTACATGTCGACAATGTCCGGGCGGTCGAAGCCTTCAGGGCCATAGTGCTCTTCGACATACTCCATGTCGTTGGTGTCGGTGAGGACTTCGTACCGATAACCAGGGTTCTTGTCTGTCCAAGTCCGCGCAGTGAGAATCTGCTCGGCTTCGAATGAGAAGGGTGCAACCTTCCAAGTCTGCCATATCTTCTTGGGAAAGGTTCCACGTGTGTTTGTTGTTGAGTGTTGACCACCGCGCTTGGAAAGGTGGACAGGTTTGGGCATGGAACCGAACAAATCCATGTTGAGAACGAGGAAAATTATGCAAATACAAGCAATGTACAAGGGCAGACATCTCCTGAGCTGTGTTGGGACTCTGTTTCTGAACAGGTTCGCCTTGGTCGAGCCAGTAGGGCTCAATGGACTCAATGGGCTCATGATGGGTGAAGACATGTTGGCTGAAGTCGTCCAAGAGAAGTGGAGGTGTTCAACCGAAGAAGCTTTTGAACCAAGCTTTGGGCAAAGATGCGACGAGCATAAGAATAAGAGAGTAGGATGCATGTCGAGATTTGAGGAGCTTCTCCATGCAGGCACATATCCCCAGAGTGTCCTAATCGCCGAGGCGGGGATTGCCCTACAGCTGTTCCGACCGTTCCCCCACTCCTTCACCTATCAGTTGCACATCATTGTCACGAGCTGGGTGCCAGGATAAAGGAGGAAAAACGCCGAGGTCGCCAGAGTAAAGTCGCATCGTGTTCGTCCCGTCTGTGCCTTACTGACGCCACCGCCTCACCTCAGTGACTTGTCTAATGAAGCTCGGGGTCTATCTCTCTCTAAGTGGCTAGTTCTCACTGTCCTTCAATACGAGCAAGGCTGGAGCATGAGCTCAACGGTTTCTACTCTCATTCGCGCAGCCGGATAGCGGCGAGCAAGCCACCATCTTGCACTACAAAGAGTCAGACAGCTGGAGGATCGAAGCCATTCAGGCCGGCGGAGATGTGATGAGAACCACTCGTTGCGGCCGGCCACATTTCGCGCCATAATAGCGCCGGGACGTTGAGCTTGTTTGAGCGTCTATTGGGCCGATCCTGGCCACCGGAACCAACGGCTACGATATTCAGGGGAGGGAGAAGCGGTGGAACCTTCCCAATCAGGAGGAGTTGCAGGAGGAGACTGAAATTTTCAGAGGGATTCTTACAATCTCAAGGTCTCACCCTGCCGAGTGCGCGAGTCGGAGGAGCGAATTGTTGTTGTTGTGTCGGACGACAATCCCAAGCTAGTCCGACGGAGTGCTACGCTGCTTGTGATAGCTGCCAGGGACGCCCGGTCTCGTTGCAACCAACGGATGGAAAAAGTGCGTCACGATGAGGGAAATGAGTGATATCGCTCCTACGCCGCTTAGCTTTGATCATTTTATTGTTGGACGGTTACATAGTAGCTTGTCTCTCCGCATTCTACCCCGGCCTATCCCCCGCATATTGGACCAGGAACCCCCGGAAGGATGGCGGACCTCTCATCCTAGACGCATCCCGCCACCCCGCATCTTTTCTTGGCTCGACCGAGGAATCTTTCTGAGGTTCAGCTGGTATTTCGTCCTTTCCTGGCTTGTGAAACTCTGGACGAACTGACATGTTGACAGAAAGTAGAGAAGTCTATGGGCACTCCGCGCGCAGAAAGCAACACAAGGTTCAGCGATCAACGCCAAGCCGGACCAAATCCACCCAAGGGGCGACCTCCTGGCTGACAACTGCCGATGAGCCCGTGCAGGATCCGACGATACTGAAAAGAACTTGTGCCTCTTTTAACAGTCCATCAAAATTTCCGGAGAGGCAAGGGTCGAGAACACTTTTTCCTGCAGCATCACGCACGCGAAAGCAGCCAACGATACTCACGACCGTAAGCAGACATCGTTGTCAGCTTGAGTCTGAAAACTGCTCTTCCCGTTACTCATTGCCTTCAACAACTCCACGGCTACTGTTGTAAAGATGTCTCCCAGAAACGAAGGCATTCTCGACAGCAAGGAGTGGGATGAGGTCAAGCCCACCTGGTGCGAGAAGTCCAAATGGCTCGCTGATGATGTCGACTGGAAGCCTGCTACCCTCATACGAACCAGGCGGCCATCTCGACTGAACATCTCCAGTCTAAGCAGCTTTTTTTGGCCCATCAAAGACACCAAAAGCCCGGAAAAGCTCCGGCCTACGGCATACCTCGACGGCTTGCGAGGTTTTGCTGCGTTCCTAGTGTACTGGCACCACAACCAACTCTGGGCACACGAGCCTCACGTCCAAAATAGGATTTTTGAAAACGCTTTTGGATACGAAAACAAACATCATTTCATCGCCTTGCCCGGTATCCGACACCTGTTTACTGGAGGCCATTTCGCAGTATCAGTGTTCTTCGTCATATCCGGCTATGTTCTCTCCGCGAAACCTCTGAGCTTGATCCAATCTGGAGATCACGGAAAGCTGGCAGAAATTGTCGCCTCAGCATTATTCAGGCGATGGCTAAGACTCTACCTTCCATTAATGGCGACGACATTTATCTACATGAGCTTTCTCCACATGTTCGACATTTGGGTCGACAACATCGAACGTGCCTCAACCTGGAGAGATGATGTCTGGCTCTATTACTGCGAGCTGAAGAACTTCAGCTTCATCTTCACCACTGGAGGCAGTCCCTTCTTCAGCTGGAATCCTCACCTTTGGTCCATCCCAGTAGAGATGAAGGGCTCGATCATCGTCTACACATCGCTTCTCGCGTTCTCTAGATGTACTAGAAATGCTCGACTCTGGTGCGAAGCTGGCCTGGCCTTCTACTTCATGTACATTGCCGACGGATGGTACGGAGCCATGTTCATCATGGGCATGATGCTTTGCGACCTCGACCTCCTGGCGAAGAAGAATGACCTTCCCGATATCTTCAAGAGATTGGAACCCGCCAAAATCTTCATCTACTACCATCTCTTCGCCCTTTCAATGTATCTGGGTGGCGTCCCATCTTACACCGGCGATGTCAATAAGATGCGTGAGAATCGCGGGTGGTACTACCTGTCTCTACTCAAGCCGCAAGCCGCCTACGACTACAAGTGGTTCTACCTCTTTTGGGCCGCCATTCTGCTAGTGTCTGCGGTTCCGCGAATCTGGTGGCTGAAGAAGTTCTTCGAGACTCGCTTCTGCCAATACCTCGGGCGAATCTCCTACGCCCTCTACTTGGTCCACGGACCTGTCCTGGGGACGTTGGGAGACCGCCTCTACACAGCTGCTGGCTACTACAAGGACTCAGAGCGGCAGCATCTTGCGCACTTGGTCGATAGGTTTCCGTTACCCAAGGCCGGCCCCCTCGGCTTGGAACCGGCCTTCCTCATTCCTCATCTGATCATACTACCTGTCACTTTTTGGTTTGCTGAGATCGTCACGAGATTCATCGATGAGCCTAGCGTCAGGGCTGCTCAATGGCTTTACAGAAGAACCCTACCAACACCACCGGCAAAAATTTGAAATGGGCTGAGAAGAATTTGGCGTTTGGGCACGTGTATTTCGGGACTGCCGAGAGACATTGCGGCATCTAGTACGAAAGTGATGCTTAGAGTAAACCACTTGTAATTGATCAATTCGCAACACTGTTCCACCGCGCAAGACTAGACCAAGGAGCTCAGTCAGACTACGTGCTCAACGTCATGACACAACCGGATTGGCTGCCACCCAGATCCATAGATCACAGCCTTTTCTATTCAAACTCTAGAGCGCGTCCAATGCGCAGCAATAATGGACTTGCCACGCGGGCCGACGGGCTGAGACGCGCTGACTGGACTGAGTCCGCCACGCGCTACCTAGTTGACTCAGCCTGCAGCGGGCAAAACTTGGGGCTTCCCCTTCCCGCCCGAAGCTCAATTTCTCGTGTGTGTGGCCCTTCCTATCGACTTGCAGCTGTATCACACCCAATGACGCTGCAAGAACGGAGGCTTTCCCCGAAAGGGAAGTGATGTGGGAGGCTTGTGAGGGGAACAGGATTGCAACTCAGGTCAGGGATTCGCGCAACTCACCGAGGCATCTCCCATGCTCACATGCTCGCTGCAGCGGAACTACTGTCTGCTGGAGAGCAAATCATTGCTCCAACTCGAGAGTTTACCTCAGGAACACTCCATCACGAAGCTTTCCGCAGACGTCCTAATTGATCTGACCCTTCGCACTAATAATGTGGGTGGCTGGGGTTGACTAAGAGAAGAAGTCGGCCGCGCTTCTCAACTTCCAAGTTAGGGGAAGCTCCAGCTTCCACGGTCGTATTCACTTGCTCGTCCGTCGATCTCCATCAAACAGCCTACAACTCCCGAAGCCTTCCCCGTGTTTTCCTTTTAGCTCAAAGGTCGACAGCCCTTGTATCCTAGTTCCCCCACATCCCTTGGTACTCTTGTTTGTAGTGCAGTTGTGATCCTGGAGCTCGGCCAGCACGTGGTGTGGAGAATCTCGCGCACGCCAAAGTTCCCGGAACTGCTCTTTCACTTCTACCTCACTGGCAAATTCTAGCACTGGGAGTCTACGCAGTCACCGAAAGCTTATCAGTCATTAAGA
Source organism: Colletotrichum orchidophilum (assembly GCF_001831195.1). Taxonomy (NCBI): domain Eukaryota; kingdom Fungi; phylum Ascomycota; class Sordariomycetes; order Glomerellales; family Glomerellaceae; genus Colletotrichum; species Colletotrichum orchidophilum. Next base: position 72,833 of record NW_019173028.1, read on the forward strand.
CTAGCTCGGTCATTTGCCTCTGCATGCTGCAACCCCAGCCTCGAGTGCCGCTCGTTCCAGTTCGCATGAGTCCTGACATTTCGGCGCATGCGGACAGCCCTCCCCCCTCGCGATGATAGCCAGGGACTTTAAGCGCGTCGTCCTCATCATAGGCCCCTTTCTATTTCTCGTCTATGTCGGTATACGGTGTCTCAACTTTAGAGACTCCTCCTCCGGCTTCAATACGTGGTTCGATCACATCTTTGCGCCGAACTGGAGACAAGACGATGAACTTCAACCTCACTCGTGGCCGGCGCCTTCGGCCGCGCCGACTCAAGTGCAGCCTGTAGATGGTGTACTTAATCCTCCCCCAGCATCAAAACAAACACATCACGAGATCTTCTCGACGTCCACTTTCAACAAGAAATTCTTCACCATTCGATTTGGCGATGAAGCGGCAATCAACCCCAACGTCATCCCACATCCCAGCATCGAGAATACCTTTATCATTATTGCGCAGAAGCGCAAGACACACGGCGATACATCGGAGCATGTGGAGCTCGTTTGTAATGCCGTCTTCACACTAGAAGGTCTCATCTGCCTCGAAGCACCGACGGCTCTGCCCATCGCAGCCACAAAGAGTGGCGCCGACAAATGCCCACCAAAATTGGCCTACATCGCCATGAACGTGGGACCTCATGACGCGCGGGTCTTCTACGGCCCTAGAGCCCCCTTCATCGTATTCGGCTCCAACTCCATATTTGCCTGCTTTGGACAGTTTATCCAAGACTTCCGCGTGCTCGGGGACTGGGGCTTCGAAATGTCGTTGGATCAAGGTTTCGGCCTCGGGACGGAGCTCCAACGTCCTCCGCCTTGGGGTACGATGGAGAAGAACTGGTTCCCATTCTGGGATGAAGAGGGAGCAATCTATGTCCACCATGACGTGTCACCGAAGCGGGTCTTTGCAAAGTTGAACGCGGACGGCTCCGTGGGGTCGGATCTGGCGCCGTTGGCTGCTGGCGACGAGGCTTGCTTGAGCAGGTACATGCCCAAACTGCCGCCAGACTTGGAGTCGATACATCAAGCGACGAATTCGTTGAGTATCACGTTTTGCAAGCGCAGTGACCCGAATTGCAGGGCCACCAGTGACAATACCTTTGTCTTTACGGTGTTCCAGCACAAGACCTTCTATCAGTTCCATAGCGAGTACGAACCGTACGTCATGGTATTCCGACAGAAGGCACCGTTTGAGGTGTTCGCGATGTCGAAGCGACCGATATGGATACACGGCCGGGAGGAGAGGGATGATGGAGGGTCTGACATGTTTTATGTAACATCGATGAGCTGGAAGAGAAAGGATCAGAAATATCACGGGTTCTTGGACGACGTGTTGTTCCTATCATTTGGAATAGAGGACCAAAGAGCGGGCGCTATTGATGTGCTGGCTGAAGACTTGTTAGCTGAGCTTGGGACTTGCTTGGAAGCGTGATGAAGTTTTATACCTACAGTGTAGCACAGCGATGAATTGATGTCACAAACATGATACAGAAACCGACCCAGAGAAGACCATTGGAAATATACTGAGGCCTGCTCTATCATGCTCACTTGAATTTTTGATGCATTGCTGGGAGCAAACAAGCCAATAGGCCTCTATACATTGCATACACGCAAGGTTAATCGACAGAAGAAGTATTTCCAGCGAAGGTTGTCAAAATCGGCACTTCCATCTGGACATGCATTTCTCTACCTTAGAACTCGGTTGCCCGGCTCTTGCCTTAGTTGAATTTCCGATTTCAGCCTACGATCGAGACCCCTCGTGGCGTTGCCTCGCGCGATGATGAATCTGGCGATTGCCCACTCGCCTAGACCCGAAGCTGGGGCCCCCCAACATTCCGCTCTGTTAATCGGAAAATAGAGTGGGATAGGATACATGATCGCGACCAAAGAACAATAGTGTTTTAGGCCACAAGGCCCATTTGAAGGCAAAATGTCTGAATGCTGCAGTCGTTGTAATTAGACGCGGGCTTCCTCACATTTAAATCTAATACCGTGATGTAGGAATCAAGTACAATTCCCCTTTCACCCGATCGGCCCAGATATAGTAGACGAGCTTGGACTGCCACATACCGGTCCGGCGCTGCTTAGCGCCGACTCCGCACGCGGCAGGAATATCGGACTTTCCGCAAACGGATTCAGTTTCGAACATTTTGCTGTTCTGAGTCGTTGCCACCTCCAGGCGCTCCATCAATTCCTTGGACTATCCCCAATCCATCGGACAAGGACAATGCAATGAGAAGCCAGCTTGCCAGCCATGGTTCAATCCAAGCCGGAAGCGGTGTCTTGCCACAGGAATTCTTCAACTACCTTATTAGTAGGCGCCAGATTTCTGGCGTTTTTACGGAAGTCATTCATCACATGTCCTTGCCTTATGAGTGGAATGTGCTCCTCATGTCCGCTCCCGTTTCCATCCTCATCCGGATTTCCTCCTTAGTGGTTTTTAACAAGTTCCGAAGTCGCGAGCACTGTCTGTCAGCTGCAACGTATATATACCCAACCTACCCGGCAGGCGACCCCCTTCCCCTCGCGTGAAGCCCTAAGGACTTCAATCCAAAAATCAAAATGATTAGTCCCGATCATTCCCTCACATTCACCAACCTGGCGTCAAAGAGCTTCGAGCTCACGCAGCACAACCAACCGACATCACCCGATGTGCGCATGGTACAGGACATCACCAACGCCACCCTGACGCCCGGAGATGGAGAGTCATTCATGTCATGGACAAAGGGATGTTACTTTGGCAAGAGCGGGTTCGACGACGTGATGCTCTGCTGGCAAGAGCTGGAGGACCTGCAGTCGTTCTGCATCGGCATCGAGTCTCCCGAGCGCGGGTTTTTCAAGCCCATTCAGTCTCACTGGAAAGTCAAGTATAACGACGGCAAGACGGCCAAGGACTGGTTCTTCCCTTCGGACAACCCATCAGATCCGTACACTTTTCCGAGCACAATGGATGTTGATATCACGGTTACGAGTCACTCTGTAAAGGATCAATTGGAACTCAAGATTACGATTAAGGATCAGGCACCAAATGCCGAACTCAAATCATAGGGCCAGGTAAGTGAGAGAAATTCCCCACTAGATCTACCATGCTAAATCTCGGCGATGTAGAATGTCTACGAAGGATGCCACGCTCACAGGCCGGTACTGCAGCTGGGAAACGAAAAAGGTCGACGAAAGCATGTATAGTATGGCAGTAGAGAGATTGGAACGACTCAATACCGGCGTTAGTTGCAAAAATGGGGTGTGGGGCAGCTTACTTACACTCGATGCTTAGTATCCAACATATCGTTCATCAATATTGTACTTTGATATATTCATTCGTCAGGCATAGCACGTCCTAGAGCTCCAATTTCATATTAGCTCATGTGCATTTCTATGGCCATGATTTGGATCCTGCTTTACAAATCAGCTACGACCATTTTTTCCATACTTGAAACGGATCTGAAGTCAGCGATCTTCCACATATACGTTGCCTGTTTTTTTGAACCTTGTCCCATGCGAGCCTGGCAACACCTAGCCTTAGTCTTCTCATCCTCATTCCTTCGACATTACCATCCTGTTCTCAACTCTTATTCAAAACTAAGTGTGATTGAATTAATCATACCTGGAACAGGTCGCGTAGACTCAACGTACTGCCAATAATTACGACTGTTACGTTTCGGGATGTCCGAATTGGACCTGATTGTTATAACCTACTGCTTTCAAGTGTCTCTCTTCTTGGCTTCGAAATCAAACCCAGCAGTCTTGCAAATCCACTCGGATCTCTGGTCTGTCATAAAATGCTTGAGACCTTTCATTTACATGACTTTACAGTCTGCAGGCAACTGAAGGCACGGGCCTATTTCTTGCATCGCAGACTTTCCAGAAGCAGTTGAGTGAGGACATGGTGATTTGTGGGTAAAGTAACATCAATGCCCGTTGCATTGAATAGACGACAACCGAAGGAGATGGCTTTCGATCCTACGACCGAAAAGCTATTACCCTACCGTCTATCCAAAAGTGTAAAACCACACAATGATGGATGCCCCCTCAAATTCTGCGCGTTTATGGTTTATGTCCTAACGGTATGGAGTTATGGACACAGAGTCTCGTACTACTACTTCCCAGTCCCATCACTGCCAAGGCTGGAATCCCTTTCTCTCTCCCCAAACACCGACCAAGAAGTGTTCATTTGATATTCATGGTTTGCTTTTGACCCATCAAAGAGCAACCAATACATGTAGTATGATCCTGCCTTTATGATAGGCTATGATGATTTTGGGAGTACTACTCTGGGAATCTGACATGGAAAAAACGAAAATCAGTACTTAGGCTTCACCAGGAAAAACTATCCGAACCTATCGGAATAGAAACCAGGGGCTAGATTATACAAACACGCCCTAACTCCTGCGTCAAGTACATTGAATGGTATATAGATCTGGTCCTTTAGGCTACCTTCCCAGGTGTACCTTATTGTACGTCATATTGTATATTTGATAGAGCTGTATTTTGCTTGGTCATCTACGTGGCCGTTGGGTCACTTCTACCACCTGTGATACATACATTCTGATATAAATCGATCGAGGCCGTTTTGGTCGACATTTTCTTGTGCGACTGTGGAACCTTTGATGGGGCTAGGCTTTGACTCTCCACTTTGAAGGTCCAACCATCATTTTCGCTTTACGAAGTTCTCCATCGGGACCACGGGAGCCACACATGAAGCTATTCACCCCTGCAACAATATAAGTACTAGATGGTCTGGTGGTGTAGTTGGTTATCACGTCAGTCTAACAGTCCAAGAGTTCCTCACAGACTCTTCCCTGTTCCACTGAAGGTCTCCGGTTCAAGTCCGGGCTAGATCATGATTGGGCGATTGGTTTAGTGGTATAATGACCGCTTAGCATGCGGTAGGTCCTGGGTTCGATTCCCAGATCGTCCATGTTTGGCCATTGTTTACACCTTTTTGGGAGAGAATGAGTCTTCTGTTGATTTTCCAACCCTCTCCCATCATATTGCATCACCTTATCGCTTTGTGTGAGGTGCAGGGTTGCATTACTTTACCCCTGGTCGTTTGACAACCCGATGATTTGGAAAATGCCCCTCTTTCCGATCAAGCCAACCATTGAACGGTTGCATGTAGTAATGCCCAATCGCAAGTGAAGAGGTGGCGGATTTCCTTTTACGGCAGAGTGGCTGCTTACACGCGCCAGGGTGTGGAGTGGGAGCTCTGGGAGCTGACACCGCGCGAAGGATTCTCGTCCGGCCAGGCTCGACTGGGGTAAGGACACTCGCTATTGACTCAAATGTTTAAGTAGCGGAGCTTCTGCTGGACTTGGCCTGAAAAATGACGTTGGGCGACTGAACTATTGGGAGATGTGGAACGGAAGCCTTGTGCGCTGTTTGTGTATTGTGATAGCTCAAGATGCCAACCAGGCATGCCGCATGATGATCCGATGCACTTGTATCAAATGTCTACTGATACAGCCTGGCAAACAGAGGCGTATATCAACCAGTAGCCAGAAGGAAAATGCGAAAGGCACTCCGATTGGATCCGAGACAGCCCTATGAAGCGCAGGCATCCAAATTACCGCCATCGACTACATACGTAGTGTAGAAACGGGCGCGCTAAGCTGCACTGAGCATCATCCCTGTTTGGCTTCCCTGCGAGGCCCACCTGTCCAACTCTACAGCTCCAGCTCCAACTAGGTAGACTGTCACACTGTCTGAGCTAACGAGCAGACGGGATAAAGTACGTCAGCATTTAGGACTCCTTTAAAGCTCACCCGTTTGGCCCGGATTTCCAAGTCACATTGTGAACCTCAACCCACATCTCACCTCTTGCGAGATCACTGCAACAGCGTCCTTGTTACCCCTGGGTGGCCCAATGATGGCGCCTATATCGCAGCTTTTACCCACCGTCACCAGCCTGTCGGGCATCGGCTTGGTCGTGCTCGGCTCTGTGGCTCTTTTGTACATCATCAGCCGAGCACTTATCAGCATCCCGTATCCCAAGGGCATCCCGCTGATCGGCGAGCCTGATGGTGCTACACGATTCAGCGTCCGCACGTACATGCGGTTCTACACGGATTGTCAAGGCTTGTTCCGTGAGGCTTATGATAATGTAAACCATTCATTTATCCTCGCATCTCCCCCAGTCTGCTGAAATCGAAACCTAGTATGCAAAGTAGGGAAAGCCAGTCATCATCCTAGGCATCGGTTTCCGCCATGAGGTAATCATGCCCACGAACGCAATGCGATGGGTCCAGACGCAGCCGGAAAGCCAACTCAATCCGAGCACCGCTTTTGCAGAAGTCGATCAGGTTTACTGGGCCCTTGGCCACGATCGATATGTGGCGGATGCGTGGCAAGGAATCCTTGTCAAGACCGAACTGAACGCCGTGCTGGAGAATATCTGCGCCGCCATGAATGAAGAGCTTGGCGTCGCCTTTGACAAGTGGTTCGGAACAGATCCGGAATGGAAAGAAATCGACCTCCTCGAGTCTTTGAAAATGGTTGTCGCTCAGGCAGCCAGCCGCTTCACCATCGGCCCCGGAATTTGTATATATTCCCTCCTCACGGACGATTACGTGGAGGGACTTAGCTGACAGATACCAGGCCGAGACGAAGACTACCTCAACCTCAATTTCGACATCATTAACCAGCTCATTACGAACGCTGGCGCCTCCGGAGCCAGCCCTCGTGTTCTTCGACCTGTCGTCGGCAGGGTTGTCAATCTGACAATACATGGAAAGATCAACAGACTAAAGAAGATGTTTGAGCCAGTCTGGAAAGAACGTCTTGAAACCCTACAGTACGAACGCGACGACCCGAACCACATTGAGCCTCAAGACCATTTGCAGATGATGGCCCGTTTCGCAAAGGAGCATCGATCCGAGGAGTTCAACGACATCGACATGATGACTCGTCGCTTGATCGCAGCTAACTTTGGCTCCATGCACCAGACAAGCATCCAGGCCACCAACATGCTGCTCAACATCTTGGGGTCAGATACGGAATTCAACACGATTACTACTCTCAGGGACGAGGTCAATCGCGTGCTGTACGCCGACGGAGACAAAAACTGGACAAAAGCAAAAGTTAGCAAGATGGTCAAAGCCGACAGCGTCGCCCGAGAGACCCTACGCCTCAACTCCTTTGGCGGACGTGCCCTTTTCCGGAAAGTCTCGGTCGACGGCTTCAAGACCCCCGATGGCTACCACCTCCCAAAAGGGACCATTATCTCTTTCCTCGGACAACCCGCCCAGACGGACGGCGAGTTCCTGGAAGACCCGCTGAAATACGACCCCTTCCGCTTCTCTCGGATGCGCGAGGATGCAGCAGCAAAGGACGAGAAGGCGCCCCCAGTCACTTTTGTCACCACGAGCCCCGAACATCTGCCTTTTGGGCATGGGAAGCACGCGTGCCCTGGTCGTTTCTTGATTGACTTTGAGTTGAAGATGATTATTGCCTACGTGTTGGGTCATTATGACATTGAGTTCCCTCCTGAATACAATGGCAAGCGCCCAGAGAACTATTGGCTTACAGAGGCTTTGTTCCCACCAGATGGGGTAAAAATTCGGATCAGACGGAAGACCAAGACCAAAGCATAAGGAGGACCTACATGAGAAATAGAAACCGGAGATGCGGGGGGTACAGTCACTGAATTTGAGTTTGATGAAGCCGGTGGAATGGTCCAGGGACGCTCAGAAACGCACAGTTATACAAAAACAGACAATTGATCCGATAAAACTCTGAGTAGTTCTCAGATTGGCAAGTTCTGTCTCGATCCTGCAGCGGTATGCATTGGAAGGTGGTCTTCGTTGACGAACGGACGTGGCCTACGTCCTACTGAATTAATGGTAGAGAAATGGAAATTATACGAGTGCCGCGTCGAGGCATCACTTAAACCATCTCCAGACATCAGATGAGGGTCATTCGAAGTGAGTCCAGAAGATTCCAAGGAAACGACAGACAGCTCAAATTTGACAATCAAAAAATAGATATCTCCAGTGCTCTCGGCAAGCGGAACAACTCGTCGAGTTCATTTCGGAATAGAGATAACTACCTAATGCGAGGCCGAAGATCTGTAGTCAGCCCAGCGTCGCAATCATGATGGTTTTCTAAGAGGCTCCCTGCCAGGCTAACGTCGTCGGTCCAGTCAGAATGAAGGACTCTAATGTGAGAGCCAGACTTGGATGGCCTCCTGAAGGCTACGAATCGACCGGAGCATCTTGAACATTGCTTTCAAAAGGAACGAGGACAATGAAGCTTATCAAGAGATTCTCGCCGAGCATAATCGCTTCAAAGACTGGCATCAGTCGGGCGGGTGTCTAGCTCCTACCTTGAGCTGGGCGCACTTGCGAGGTCCACTGTCGTATCTGTATTTCCATACGCAGACGCCGTCTGTTACATACGCATAGGTCATCTAAGCCCAAGTCGTGCCCGATTTATTCCAATGAACCAACAGGCCCAGTGTCTTCTGGCTTCGACACCCTCGAAGGGCATTTGGTTCGAGGCCTACGGCTCAATGTCGCGCAGTGTATCTTTGAGGGCGACGGTACGAGAGAGCTATGCTTTCACAGCCTTGAAGAGCCATGGAGTTTCTTCATCGAGTTCGTTCACGACAAACTGTGCGGCTTGATACAGGAATGGGGTTCTGGGCTTCTGGGAATGAAGGACTTTGCTCCACAGAAAGGGGGTTATGGAACCGTTAGCGCTTTGAGTGATACCGTAAAGATATCATTGAAAGAGTGAGACGGGAGGCGAAAAGCAGAGTCCTAAAATCTGCCTAGATTTGATTCTGTGGCTAAAGCTAACACCAAAGGAATCGGCCACGGGACAGGTGACGAGGACGTGGCTACTACGGTTTTCCAGCTGAAATGTGAGCTCCTCAGTCACTTAGTCAAAGCCTTCGTGGAGGGTATGGAATATTCTGGCTTCTGGACATTCCTTGTCCTGATAGAGTTATAGGCTGAGAAGAAGTATGAGACGTGGGGATGCCTCGATGGATGGGGCAGTCATGATGTCTGCGTCGTGAAACCTCTATTTCGCAGCTCAGTCAAGGAGAATATTAGAATCGTTCAAACCATAGTGTAGAATAGCTCAGTTAAGTTTCTTCCTGCTTAGAAGTGAGGAGATGCTGATGCTTTCAGCTGCTTTGTTTGCAGTGTCGCCAAGTAAGAATAAGTTGGTATCAAGCGAGGTGGGCAAAGGATTCGACGTGTGATTATGCTCAGGATGTCTCTCTGCCCGAGAACTGCTTCCCAAATGCCAACGTAATTAATTTACTCGCGAGTTTCCCTTTCCGGAGCTTGGCTCATTCTTCTTGGTCAGGAAGCACCTTGTATGATTGAATCTGTAACAACCTCGTTCTCGATCCCATAGTCGTAAGTATGGTCAGCAGTAATCTCCGGCTCCGCACAACCCGGCGGAGGCTGTGCCTGTCGACTAATGAATCGAATAGACTTTGGCAAGGCCTCTTTGTCCTGGGCCGGGGAATTCGCAAGGCCGATCCCTCCAGTATGCTACCACAAGTGAGGCATCCCCAAGAATGACGGTTTTACAATGGCGATACAACGGTACAAAGACCACGAGGCTCCGGTTTGCTCTGGGCACAATATCGAAGCAATCTGCATTTGTACCTATACATGTTCACAGTTTAGCAGCTTGGCAGCTAGCAAACGACACAGCCGGGAGGAACGCCCGCTCGTTGAATGACCCAATCTGCCTGACCAATGAATCCTCAAAAGGATGATAGGCATGTTTCGATGTGCTTCGGGCCGGTAATTGATGTGACGGACGCTAAGGCGACCATGATGAGAACCACATATGTAAGCTTTTCCAAGTTGGAACTTTGAAAGTCGGGCCGCCAAGTAACACTAGAGCGACCAATCACGTTTCTCAATGGTTGACTTCAAAAACCATTGCAGTGTCTCCTGTATCTCATCAACACATGCACGACATTCTTTTCCGCGATACGCCGACGGAAAACTTAAATGGGAGATTCACTCCAAAATCAGCCTGTGGAAATAGCGCGACTTTTGTCTGATTTGGTGTGGCAGCTATCTGGGCTCCCAACCACTCGAAGCAAAGCAAGCCGTGAGCTGCGCCTCGTTGAGATAAGACTTGGCGCATCCCCACCGTCAGGAGACCCTCCGAGGAACAGCCAAAGAGACATCAACACACCAACCCTAAGCCAGGTGTCACTACGAAAGGGCAATATTTACTCGCGCTTTCAACACACAACGACGTCATACTGCAGCATTACCGGTGGCAGTGCACATATTCGCGCTGGGCTGTGCAAGTAGACTGCGGGGCAGTACCTCGTTCAAAGTACCATTTGATTGAGACGAGGTCTCGAACAAAACAACGATTTCTCTAACAAGATCTTGCGAAAGAGGCCGCCTTCAGACACTAGTAATCTACCCAGCTCAACGTTGCCCTCTTTCTCCCCCTCATCTTGTCACAGACTTGTATTCCACAGTATCCATGTACTCCAGCCGGACCTCCTTCTCCTCCAAGTAAGGCGCATGAACAGCCGCCGCAGGCGAAGTGTCCGCCAAGACATCTTTGGCGCTCTTGCGTTCTCGCAAAGCGGTCCAGACCGTGGTGTGCATGCTCCTCATAAAGAGCAGATCCATATCCTCGAGCGTGAGACCTAGCACAGGTGCCTTGTGTCAGCCGCATAGAAATGACGATGTAAATGGAGGCTGGGGAATGGAACTCCGAGAACTGCAGCGCCAGGGGCGGCGGCGAGCGTCTTACTTTGGTCTCGAGCACGAAGAGGAAAGCCCACACGCCCATCAAGATCACGAGAGTTCCAAAGAACATGTACATTCCGTAGCCGAGCGACGTAATCATGTAAGGCGTAGTCCGCGAGACGACGAAGCTCCCTGATCTGCGGTCGTGATGGCGACGCAGAGCATGCGGACGTCTAGGCTGAACACCTCGCTGCAGTACAACCACGTAATGCCTTGCCTTTGGATGTGTTTAGATTTCTTCTCACCGGATTCGCAGACTAGAGTAGGAGAGAGGAGGGCTCACCAAGTGGCGCAATAGATCAAGCCACAGAGATACACGCAAAGCATGGCGATATACCCCCGCGCATTGCGGTCGGTATTCCCAGCAGCCGCCTGGCCAGCGGGGTCTGCAAGAAATGTAAAGCCACCAATGTACCAAATTGGAAGGGATCCAATGAAGGCTGCCCAGATGAGACCATTGCGCCGGCCGACCTTTTCGGCGAGCCAGACGGTGAAGATGACCATGCCCAAGGTCTTTGCTATACCGTAGAAGCCCGTCGCGAAAAGCTTATTGCTCATGCCTGTGATGGCCAGAGTCTCAAAGATGCGAGGCGAATCTATTTCCTCAAATCAGTGGGAGAGCGTACAGGTCGAATACCCTTTCTCCAGCTCATGGTATGTGATGATGTTGACGCCTGTCAGATTCTGGCAGGCCATCAGAAACAGACCGATGGCAATGCGACTGCGAGAGCCTTTCTCGAACAAGCGTTTGAACATTTGAGCCTTGTTCATGTGATTTACGCTGCTGTCTTCTACTTGCCGTTTGATATAATTGATCTCGGTGCTGACATAGTCGTGGTCTGCCGGCAGCTTGCGGATATGAACCAAGACTTTCTTGGCGTCTTCCCACCCGTCCTTCTTTGCCAACCACCTTGGCGACTCGGGACAGATGGAAATGCCAAAGAATAAGAGAACTCCCGGCAATAACTGCAAGCCGAGCGGTACAATCCACTGTGTCTGTGTCGAGTCTGATAGTGTGCGATCCACAGCCAAGTTTGCTCAGAAACCGCTCATTCCTCCTCCCTGCGATGCCATCTTAAAAAGCCCAACGAGGCGGCCGCGGATGGACCGGGGGTTGATTTCCGATATGTAACGGGGACAATGAGAGACGTGGCACCAATGCCCAAGCCGGTGATGGCTCTCCCGGCAAGGAGGAGTCCAATCTCGCCGAGCGAGGCGGTCATGAGAGTTCCACCGACCAGGAAGACGAGGGCAGAGATCATGATTGCTCTCTTGCGGCCGAGCCATCCTGCGAGCAGGAAGGTGAGCAGGGCGCCAAAGAAGCATCCTGCCTGGAACGTGGAGACTATGTTGCCCTGGAGAGTATCACGGAAGGTCGGGGAGCTGTCAGCGAGGTCAAAGTCGCGACGGAAGGAGTCGAGAGCCATGGTGCCGCCAATGACGGAGGTGTCATAACCCACTGGGCTGTGTTAGTCTAGCTTTCCTGCTGAAGCGGCCAAGGGGAGCGAGGAAACCTATTGGCAGTGGCACTCATTGAGGCGGTGACGGCTCTCATGTGATTGCGCCAGTTGCGCACCTCCTCAGGGTCATTTGTCCCATCTGCGTGGAGATTGAAACCCATCCTGCCTAGTTGCTCAGCATCGCGGCGAGAACGAGCTGTACAACTGAGCCTTGTATTGCGTCTTGGCAATTTGAAATGATGCGCAAAGCGCAGTCCGCCTCGGCACCACAAGGAGAAGAAAGTTTGATTTCAGGTTGGTTTAGGTGTGAGCTACGCAAGCACGGCAAGTTATTGAAATGGAAGAAGGCAAATTCAGCCACGCTGGCAAAGACCTTGGTAGCCTCGCAGATTCACTGGATGACACCTGCGAAAGGCGACAATGTCTCCTTTATGGAGGAGATACGACATGGCGACGTGTTCGATAGATGGCATCATGACGTCGAATGACTTGACAGCTCAACGCGACGCTAGTCTGTCTACGTTGAAGAGTAACATGACAGAATGGCGGAAAACCGCATATAGATCATCGATGGCTTTCGTTCAGTTGAAGCCAGGCCTTTTTATCAAGGGGATGATAGCCAAGATTCACTGCTTAGACGACAAGCTTCCCCGCGTTCCCCGCGTTAGGTGTGCGTTGGCCAGGATGGTGGCGTTGACATTTTTCCGTGACCACGATAGTTGATGCTATCAACATTGCAGAGATTGGTTTCTCTTGGGGGGATGGAGACAGAGACAGAAAGAGGAAGTACACCACGTAACGCTAAATGACATTGTTTCTGAAGGCTTGCTCGAGTCGAGGCATTGGTGTGATGCTGGCCAGGAGTTTAGGACCACGCCTTTGCTACTTTTGGTGGTTGTTTGGGAGACCAGGATGGATATTGAAGTTTCCAGGTTGCTCTGTTCTGCTGTGGTGCAATGGCTGCAATCAGACCGACAGTGGAGGCACCTGAGAAGGAGCTTCATTTGGCGATACGTACCGGAAACATCAGCTCTTATTGGTCAACCACGCAGGCGGATTCCCGAAGAAGTTCCAGAACATCAAAGTTCCATTGGCCGGGCAAAAGCAGTTGCCACCAGCTGCACGGGAATAAGGGGTCAGCGGGGGCGTGCCACCCCTGCCGATAGCTGCTTACCTGATGAGGATTGAGGTGGGGCATCAACCTTGGTTTTGCTAAGCGAACCAATGAAACCCTTAGCACGTGCATACCACAGCCACTCTTGGCGCTGACTAGTGCGGCCCCCCACGACCCCGGCGGCCCCTCTGCGAGCTTGATTCGACTGTGACTGTGCATCGCGACCGCCCTTTTCCCTCATTTCTTGGCTCCTCTTTTTGTCTTTTGACATTATCTTCACTTTTTTTCTTCACACTCCTTTTTCCCACCTCAAACCTTGTGTTCCTTGTGGATTTTTATCCCGTCCCTCTTCTCCACTGTTACTCCGGTCCTCTCCTAATCCTTCCCAGTCTCTATTTTCCTTCATCACGGCTCCGAATGAACCTGGTCAAGAGCTTATCATTGCTAGCTTATTGTTTCTCCGGATCGACTGATTCGCCTCGAGCTTCGGAGCTTCAAACCTTTTACATTACGCTCAAATCCCCACCTCGACATGCTGACCCAGCCGCACCAGCCGCCGAGACTTGAACCAACAACTCCGCTGCGGGATCTCGCATCTCCTTGTGACGGCCCCCAAGGTATCGATTCCAAAGTATAGAGTACCGGGCACAGAGTCCAGATATGACTTGGACTATGGACGGACAATGTCCCGATTCATGCACCCATTCCGTCATCAAACTTTGCCAGTCCGAAACCTCTCCGGCCATCCTCCACGGGACTTCCTGCCGCTGACACCGAGTAGCACGTCGTTGCCGTGTCCGTCGGGCGCTGCATCGGTCGGTCACTCCTGCTGGTTGATGAAGCCATCGCCATTCTACGGCTGCAGCTTGATGACCCCCGCCAGTGCGGGAGGCAAGCGGAGCAACCGGAAGTCAATAGACGACCACCCGAGTGCGATCCTTCCCTACACGCTTGCGTGCGTCTCATTCCCTTGGTAGTATCCTGAGGTCAAGAGCGATACGCCATCTGGACTACGGCCGGTCACCGATCGGACACGGGAACAGTACGGATGCCAACGGCGTCTATCTAATGGTGGCCACCACCCCCTCCGAGTGGCCGAATGGCACGATGCCGTCCCCTGCTGGAAGCCGAAGGATGGCGACGCCACTCAAGTCTCGGACGCCGTGCCCATCTATCATAGATGACCTGTGTCGCGGCCAACGGTAATCCGCGTAAATTTTGGCCTCGTCTGGAAGTCTGGCCAGACTGAAAACAAATACCTCGGAACGCCGGTGGGAGGCGATAAGGTCCCGGCACTTGCATCAACCAAACGCCAAGGTTCAAACATTGGCATGGTCAATGTTGCCAAGAACCCATAATATGCTGTCAATCTCCATTCTTCCCCCCTGGTTTGTATTCCCATTTCGTTGTTGCACGGCGGTTCTAGGATGGCCCCGACTCAAGCCCTTCTTCCACTGAAAAGAGCTCGCTTCTTGATGCTCCAATTTAATTGCCTCATCGGGTCCTTTTGCACTTTTTCCTCTTGCACAGCCTCAATGCCCAGACCTTGGGCGGTTACCTCCAAGGCTCCATCTCACCCTGTGGTCCAACGAGTCTTGCTAATCTCACCCAAGATGAGAGGATTACCCCCGGCACGTCATTCTTTCTCTCCATCGGAGCTCCTCCTGTCCTTTGGCTCCTTCCCCTCTTGATCACATCGTGCAAGACTTTTTGTTCTGCTACTTGACCGCCAAGACCAACATGTGCTTGCTGCTGTGATAGTCGAAGCAAGCGCGCCTTTTTTTCTCCCATCCTCTCATGCACGTATCATGCTGCTTCAATCTGACCAATCCATCCATTCTCAGTGGAGTCTCGGTTGACTTCATATCCTCTGGACTGCCAAGAAAGGGCATATCGTCGTGAGCACTGCCACCTTGAGTCTCGTTGTCCAAGAATACAGACAGCATCGGCCTATACCTCCAACGCTCTTGAAAACTCTTCTTCCTCATCATCGGTCTGGTCTAGTGTGAGGAGCTCTCAAGGCCATCAAGCATGACGGCTACTCAAGGTTGATTCACCCACCCTACTCTCAACAACTCCACTCACCTTCAGACGGAAAGTTGACTATCGCCTCTCGCCCGAAACACCTCTCCCTCTTTGCACTGCCTCGTCTACTGTCACCTCACAAGCAGGCACGCAGGCTGACTTGACAGCGTCGTTGTACACATAAGAAACGGAAAGTTTCTTCGACGGGGCTAAAGGCGCAGCTGCGACGCCAAGGATCACGGCGCTCTTCACATTTGAGCGTTTTGGAATTCTCGGGTACGCCCTAGACTCTGCCACTGCTCTACCTGGAAGGAACGCGAAATCCGTTCCGTACGCAAGTTGCCTCCTACACAGCCCGCAGCCTTGTATACGCTCGTGTGTTACCCTTCTTAATACTGTCAGGTCGCCAGAGGTTACACCAACTTTCTGCTGGCTTCGATATTGTCACAAGCATCACCTCTGTCTTCCCAAAAAAATCTTTCCTCAACATCTATTTTCACTCGTTCATGAGAAGTCCTAGCATCAACTCAAGACTGCTCTGTCTGCATCGGTGCTAATGGCGTCTCTCGCACCACCCCAGTTGCGCGTCGACACCCGCAATCACCGCGGGAATGAAAACGACGACGCTATAACCCCGTCGCCGATATCGACACATTCAAACCCGTTTCTCACACCAGCAATCAGCGCTGCAACAAGTATGCATTCGACTGCCTTGACGGAAGACCCGGATAGTGCTCTTCACCCCGATCCCGGGACGGAAGGCGACTTCGTTGTCGATAACAACCCATTTGCTTTTAGCCCTGGGCACCTCAACAAACTTCTCAACCCAAAATCTTTGGCAGCTTTCTTCGCACTCGGCGGCCTGCGCGGTATCGAAAAGGGTTTACAGACAGACGTCAAGGCCGGTCTATCCCAAGATGAGGTGGGGGTCCGGGGTCTAGTTAGCTTCCAAGAGGCCACCGGTCACCAGGAGCCCTCCTTCGCCACATCCGGTGCACAGCCATCAGCCACAACACACCACGCCGATGCCAATAGTTTCACGGACCGAACCCGAGTTTATGGCAAAAACGTCCTACCTGCCAAGAAGGCGACACCCTTGTGGAAGCTCATGTGGGGTGCCTACAACGACAAAGTTATCATTTTGCTTACCGTTGCCGCCGCCATTTCGCTGGCCCTTGGACTTTATGAGACTTTCGGCGCCGAACACGACCCCAAAGATGGTCAACCGGTTGATTGGGTCGAAGGCGTAGCGATTATCGTAGCTATTCTTATCGTTACGCTGGTTGGATCTTTGAATGACTGGCAAAAGGAACGGGCCTTTGTCAAGCTCAACGCTAAAAAGGAGGACCGAGAGGTCAAGGTTATTCGATCCGGCAAGTCTTTCATGTTGAATATCGCAGAAATTCTGGTCGGCGATGTCATTCACCTCGAACCTGGTGATCTCGTTCCCGTGGACGGTATCTTCATCAGCGGTCATGATTTGAAGTGTGACGAGTCCTCGGCGACGGGCGAATCCGACGCCCTCAAGAAGACTGGCGGCGATGCCGTCTTCAACGCCCTGCAGGCCGGAAACGCATCCAAGGATCTTGACCCTTTCATCATCTCTGGCGCCAAGGTTCTGGAGGGCGTTGGCACCTTTGTCTGCACGTCCGTCGGCACCAACTCCAGCTTCGGGAAGATCATGATGTCGGTTCGCACCGAGATGGAGGCGACACCTTTGCAAAAGAAACTCGAGGGCCTCGCCATGGCTATTGCCAAGCTTGGAAGCAGCGCTGCTGGTCTGCTATTCGTCGTCCTCCTCATCCGCTTCCTTGCCGGCCTCGGCTCTAACAATAGCACCGGTGCTGAGAAGGCGTCCACCTTCATGGATATTTTGATTGTCGCCATCACGATCATCGTTGTTGCTGTCCCTGAAGGACTCCCGTTGGCTGTCACTTTGGCTTTGGCATTTGCAACCACCCGTCTTCTCAAGGAAAACAACCTGGTCCGTATCCTGAGGGCATGCGAGACGATGGGTAACGCCACGACAATCTGCTCCGACAAGACTGGTACCTTGACGACGAACAAGATGACTGTTGTTGCCGGCACTTTCGGCTCTGCTAGCTTTTCCAAGTCAGTTGAGGGAGAGAAGACCATCAGCGCCGTCGAGTTTGCTCAATCACTTCCTGCAGCTACCAAAAAGCTCATCATTCAGTCCATCGCTATCAACTCAACCGCCTTTGAGGGGGAGGAGGAAGGTCAAGCTACCTTCATTGGTTCCAAGACAGAGACTGCCCTTCTTCAGTTCGCCAAGGATCACCTCGGCATGCAGGGACTGGCCGAGACTCGCGCCAATGAGGAAGTGGCTCAGATGATGCCTTTCGACTCCAGCAAAAAGTGCATGGGTGCCGTCATCAAGCTACCCGGTCACGAAGGATACCGCCTTGTGGTCAAGGGTGCCTCTGAGATTCTGCTCGGATACTGCAGCCAACAAGTCAACGTCAACGATCTCTCCATCTCGACTCTACAGCAGTCTGATCGCCTCAACCTCGAGGCGACGATTGACGTCTACGCCAAGCAGTCCCTTCGCACCATTGCCCTCATCTACCAAGACTTCCCTCAATGGCCTCCTCATGGCGTCAACGCAACCATTGAGGGGCATGTCGACCTCGGCGATGTCCTCCATGACCTTGTCTTTGCCGGCGTTGTTGGTATCCAGGACCCGGTCCGCCCCGGTGTCCCCGAAGCTGTTCGCAAGGCCCAGCACGCTGGTGTCGTTGTTCGTATGGTTACTGGTGACAATGCCGTTACTGCTCAGGCCATTGCGACCGAATGTGGCATCTTCACGGAGGGCGGCCTCATCATGGAAGGCCCCGTCTTCAGAAAGCTTTCCGTCGAGCAGATGAACGAGACGCTACCCCGTCTGCAAGTCCTTGCCCGCTCTTCACCGGAAGATAAGCGCGTCTTGGTCACCCGCCTCAAGGCTCTCGGTGAGACCGTTGCTGTTACTGGCGACGGTACCAACGATGCGCCTGCGCTGAAGGCTGCTGATGTTGGCTTCTCAATGGGTATCTCTGGTACTGAGGTCGCCAAGGAGGCATCTTCCATTGTCTTGATGGACGACAACTTCACCTCGATTGTCACGGCCTTGAAATGGGGAAGAGCAGTGAACGACGCCGTGCAGAAATTCCTTCAGGTACGTCAAACCAAGCAGCCCCCCTTCCACCAGTCGACGCTAACATGAAGTAATCTAGTTTCAAATCACAGTCAACATCACCGCTGTTCTCCTCGCCTTCATCACCGCCGTCTCCGATCCCAACATGGAATCCGTCCTCACCGCCGTCCAGCTCTTGTGGGTCAACCTCATTATGGACACCTTCGCCGCCCTCGCGCTCGCCACGGACCCCCCGACCGAGAAGATCCTCGACCGCCTGCCGCAGGGCAAAAAGGCACCCCTCATCACCATCAACATGTGGAAAATGATCATCGGCCAAGCCATCTTCCAGCTGACCGCGACCCTCATCCTGCACTTTGCCGGCAACGCCATCTTTGGCTACGATGCCAACAACGAAGACCATCAGCTCGAGCTCGATTCCATGCTCTTCAACACGTTTGTGTGGATGCAGATCTTCAACGAGTTCAACAACCGCCGCCTTGATAACAAGTTCAACATCTTTGAGGGCGTGCACCGCAACTACTTCTTCATCGTCATCAACTGCATCATGGTCGGCGCCCAGGTCGCCATCATCTTTGTCGGCGGCAAGGCATTCCGCATCACATCCGGCGGCATCAGCGGCGAGCACTGGGCCGTGTCCATTGTCCTCGCTTCCCTCTCCCTCCCCATGGCCGTCCTCATCCGTCTGTTCCCCGACGCTTGGTTCGAAAAGATTGCAAAGACCGTCGGCAGACCCGTCGTCATCGTCTACCGCGCCCTCGGCAGGTTCTTCACCACCATCGGTGCCGCCTTACGCCGCAAGAAGACTCCCGAGGTCGACGCCGTATCCGAGGATGCGGGCGTTTCTTCGGGTTCCGACGATGCCAAGGTTGCTGCACCGGAGATTGTCATCTCCACGCAGCCTGAAGAGACCACCAACACTAGAGATGTTGAGAAAGCCCAGTGATCATGCAAGGTCGAGCATGATCATGTTTGCATCTTTTCACAGACTCATTTTTTTTGCATATATTTCTATTCCACTGTTCCATATTACTAGCTACGATACCATTTAGTGCGTTTCTGCTTTTTGTTCTGTTTCCTTGGCACGATTCTACGACCGGATTCTACTGCGTACGTACATATAACATGGGCGGCGGGTATCACAACATAACACCAAAGACCATTCTTGTCATTTCTGGGGGCGTTATTCGGGCGCGGGGCACCAAAAATTCACGTGTGGAATGGTTCGGCACACTGGGACGGAGGGGCAAAACCTGTCATTACGGCATTAGAGAGCGATACATTCATCCATTAGTTACGATATGATACGATAGAACATGTTCACTCACAGCACGATGAACAAGAAAGAGTTTTTATTTTTATTTTCATTTTGAAATCGATAAAATCCAGGAGTTTGGACACGTCATTGTGAGCTGATTTGCTTTCAAGCTACACTTTGGTCACATTGCCGCCTACACCTTTACGAACTGCTACACGGAATGTCTGTAGGAGACTCCGTCGTCGACACTGTAAGGTTATACACGCTCAAGCTCTCCGAATGCGGCTCCAGCCTCGGTACTCCCTGGGCATCTTTGAGAACAGTGAAGCTCGCATTACCACTACGGAAAGTGTCAATAAATTTCTCAAAAAGCGCCAATCCCAACCAGTCAAAGAGTCTAGAAACACTTACTACGCCTGGGAGCAATTCCCCCCAACATACGTCGTCTGAATCACAATATCCGCCACAAAAGTCTTGTCGGCATCCGTCTCCCCGCTGACCGTGGCGCCGCGGATCAAGTGCCACCACGACTTGTTGCCGTTGGGCGGCAGGAGAGACTGCTTGACGGCCAGCATGGCGGTGTACCCCGAAAACGTCCGCCCCGCGAGGATGAGCTTCCCGTCAGAGGGCCAAAAGTTGGTAAAGGAGGTGGTGGCGGCCTTGTCTTCCGAGACGAGGTAGTACTCTGAGACAAAGTTGGCAAAGGCGGCGTCGACGCCCGGGGAGGCCTCATAGGACGCCATATCAACTGCGTTGGCCAGGCTCGCGGAGAGGGCGAGGAGGGCTGGAGTGGACTTCATGGCCTGGTGAGTGGAGAGTTATGTTCTTTGGCGATAAAGACTGGTTTGTCGACAGAGGTCTGGGGTTGTGGCCTCTGGTGTGGTTCATCGAAGCTCGTGACGCCCAAGGCATCCCCGAGCTCTTTAAAGACCCCATGTTTGTTTGTCCATATCGAAGTCAGTCCAGGACCACGTCTTACATGGGTATCTCGGTGACCCTCCGTCGGCGGCACCGGTCCAGCCGAATGGTCCGAGAAGATGAGAAGCGGGAGAAGGGCTCGGCGGCGCGACGGCATGCGGGAACGGCAAGGCCCTGGGAAACCTTCGTCCCATGTTGGGCAGGGTACACCCCAGTCACGGGCCCAGCCTTCCCCGTACATCAGGGGTGATTCCGCTGTTTCCGCAGTGCTTTTGGTGGCGGGAAGATGCCGATGCTTGCTCTCGTTCCCACTTAATCTCCAGATGTCGTTTATTTAGGTCTGGGGCGGACGGTCAACTTGGGCCGAACAAAGGGGCGAATCGCCGCGGCCGAGCGGTGTTGACATGTTGAGACTCATAGAGCCTCTCGCTTTCTCCATACATTGTATCCTGGGCGCTTGTCCTATTACACTTATAGGTTTTCACAAAAGTTCCGTCGCATGAATATATCCTGTGCGAAACACTGATACTAAACATTGCCCCGCGTTGACGACCTACCCACCACACTTTGTCACATTTGACTACACTTCATGTTTCTACTAATCTCACCTGCCACATCCCACGACAGTCTCATTCGCACTCGATTAACTTCAAGAATCAATGAATTACTCCAACATTCGCTCATCAAGTCACTCTTTCAACCTCTGCCCGCACACATTGTCAAGATGCGGCTTCCCGTTGCGCTCCTCACCCTGCTCGCCACCCGTTTCGTCGCGGCGATTGACTTCACCGACTACGACCCGCAGCCTGGCGTGCAGGCCGAGTTCAAAGATTTTCTCAATGCGTGAGTCGCACACATGCCACCAGGCAATACAAATTCTCAATCGATACACAAGACGTTGACGTTGTAAAGTGAAGTCTCGTAACTCCTGCAGAAGACCCCACCGCCACGACGGCGTACACCGACTTCTTCACGGCAGACGGCATGCAGACGACACTGAGCATCCATTGCGTCGGCGCCGATGCCATTACCAAGTGCAAGCAGCGGTTTTTGCCCACTGATGGGAGCATGTCGCTTACTGTACGTGATCGATCCCCTTTACCCCTCCCCTAACGTGCATACACAAGGGGTTCGCATGTTGTGGCTCATAACATGTGCAGCACTTCCCCAACACGACTTTTATCGCCGAGAACAATGCCACGGCGACTGTCTACGAGGCACACGGCCGCATCGAGAACAACTTCAAGGCGGGTAACTGCTCGCAGATTTAGTAAGTCTCGATCAAATCGTCCACAAAGGCGCCCACGCTTGAGGGTACAAGGAAAGGCTTTCTGACCCGCTGTATGTCAGTTACAAGACGCAGTACACGGTCCTCAAGACCACCCAGTCTGTTGATGCGGCGCCGAATTTGTCGACGAAGCCTGAGCATCAGGTGTACTGGTACCACGACTACTTTGTCAACCCGACGGGTGTGCCGTCCGATATCCCTTGCGACAGCTTGAAGGCGTGATTGTCGAATGCACCGTCTCATGTTCATGGCATAGCGTGATGCCATTCATACATCGGAAAGCCTCATGGTCTTGATCACCATGAACTACTTGGTTGTCTGCTGGCGCTCACCAATCACAGTTTCAGCTTCCAGCTTCACTCTATCGCCGCCATGATTACGCCGAGGCATCCAAAGTCTTGCGAGTCCATGGGCTTCACCAAATAGTTTTAAACCTACGAGCAACTATGTGTTGGAGGAAGAAATCGGGGGCTAGGCCACTCTTGCAGTAATAGTCGAATAGGCCGAAAAGGGATTAGAAAATGAAAATGAAAGCGGTGGGACAATTGGAAAAACAGATATCCGGCATGGAGAGAGACAACTTCCATCTCTGCGCGGCTGTGTGAGAAGGAGAGCCACTGGACACGGTAGCACAAGGGACTCACGTCTATGACCTGCTGACAGGTTGTGCCTTTCTACTACAAACACATTCAGGTGGTTTCTTCCATAGCAGCGCGTGTTTCGCGATCAAAGTGAGCTCTGCCATTGTATGCGGTAGCCTGCTTGCGTTATTCCCGCCGCTGAAGGGAATTCCGACTCACTTGACATTGTCATGAGCGTCCATTCGTGGCAGGGAGTCAAACAAGTCGCAATCAGTAGAAGAGTCAAACCTACATGTATTGAGAACTCACATTCCTGACGCACATGATGTAAGACAACATCACAGCCGAGCTGTTACCATTGTTTCCTTCAAAGACTCTACAAATGTTTGAACTACAGTGAAATCAAGCAAAAATCCTCCTCTAGATCTATAACAATCTCCTCAGAGAAGTTGAGTGGGTGTATAATTCTAGCCGACACCGTGCAGATCATGATTCAGAGGGTGACTGGATTCATCACACCCAAGATGTTCGTAATCATACAATACGGCTGAATGCGGCAATAGCGACCTGTAAAAACTCGCGTTTGCCCTAGGGATGAAGCTCAGAAATTAGCAGATGAAGAACACAAAGCCTGAAGGTCCTCACTTTAAGGATCATATCTTTCGCTTCGTGGGAACGTAAACACTGTTTTGGGCCAATGTCATGCTGTCTTACAGGGCGCTAATGTCATGTCATCCAATGACGGGAGCGAATTCCAATATCTTCCTGACTGCAGAAGGCGATAACAGCTGATGGCCGTTGTGTTACCCCACGTAGCCCGGTAGTGTTGACTCAAGACCGGCCGAAAGCAAACGATGCGTTTAGTCATTTAAACTTAAATTTAAAGTCTAGAGTGTCTTAGTAGCCTCTGAAGTCTCGCCAGGCCTTAATTTAAGCCACCATGTTGGACTGAAAGCCTAGGCTGTCTCAGTCAAGAGCATTTGCCGGTTGCCCAAAAATGTCAGACATGATCCGACGCGAAAAGATGCTGAGCTTGAGGGGCTTAGCTGCCTTCACACCGACGAGTGTCATTGGTTGAGCGCAGGCGTGCACGTAAACATCATCTGAGAACGGAATGAACACGGCTCGAGGTAACACAAATATTCAGACAAAGCTAAAGCTGAAGTTCAGCATCGACTTCATTCGACAGTGAGAAATCTTGATCGCTGTGTGGCACTAAGACAGCAATCAGGCTAGATGACAGTCGCTGTCAGCCATGTCCATTTCATATCAACCCAACGCATTAGAACCAGTCAGTTTTCCTTGCAAAAGATGTAAGTGACGTGCTAGAGACTTTTCACCTTTCCTCATTCATCATCGAGAAAGCCTCCCACGCGTGGTGGGATACCGGCAGTGCTCCAGGTGTGGCTTCTGGAATTGCGCCCGGTTTCACTTCACGACACGATTGAAGTTCTTTGCGTATTTCGACACTGATGGTCTCAGCCCGCCACAATACCAATACAAATTGCAAAAGTTCTTCGACAGGTCAACAGAAAATGCATTTAAGTACGCTCGGAAGAACGTCCAGGGTGCGTACTTTCAGCTCTCAACTTCGATATCCAATGTCAGAAAAAGACTCCAGACTTCACAATGGCCCTGTCTCTGACTTCTGCCCCGTTCAACCTGCCGAATCATCATCTATCAACTCGGGCTGCTTTGGCAGTGGCAAATATCAACCTTGATGCTGTCCATGTCGATCGCGGTGTGAGCCCGAGAGAAATTCTGAGCACTTTTGATGACCGATCCGAGGGGTAAGTCGAATGGAGTAGAGATTCCATCAAAAGCTAACGTGTCGCAGCACCGGATTTGCTGATGCACTCTGGAACGACCCGACGAACCAGGATCTCGTGAAGGCTTTCATGACCAACGACTTTGTTTGGTATGCTGCTCAGCACCCAGACGCAGAAGTCCTCCCACACTATCAAGCATATGGGCTGGTAATAAATAATGATCCTTGATTTGCCGTTGCCACCCACGCTAATCTAGAGTGGAACTCAGCAAGACTATTTCTATCTCATCGACTATATAGGCTTCAAAGCTCTTCGATTGAACACCATACCGGGCGACGATTGGGACTCCCTTCAGAGAGAAGCCAAAGGCCTCGCAGGCAGTGTTGATTGGGTCAACGATTGGCGAAACACTCTTATCAACGACTTGCGGTTGACGCCTGAAGAAATTACTCAAGCAGAGAGATCGGTGGCCGAGTTGGCATACTCCAACGTTCTCCAGAGACATACGTCCATCGACGATTGGTTTGATCTTCACGTCATAATGATTCCTTGCGTCTACGTAAGTCTTGGGGCTGAAACCTAAATGAATTCTGGAAAGACATGGCTCATTAGAAAAGGGATGGCCCAAATTGGCCAAAGCCGTTTACGATGACCCAAAGACTCTGAACGGTATGAGATCCCATTTTCTATTCTCCATCTTCAATTCTTGTTGTCCTCACGCTCTTGGCTGACTTCATTCCCAGACACCATCTTCTACAACACTTGGGTCAAACCTAATATGGATACATCGTCCTCAGACAAACTTTCAGGTGCGCTCACGACATTCCTTCCATAGCGCTGTGGTTTCTATGGACCATCGCTGAAACAAAAACATTTCTCGTTTAGCCTTTCTCAACGCAAACAACGTGGTCTGGTCTTCTGGCATTGATAAGCCAGAGGGCGGGAAGAGCGGGAAGTGGAACACTCTGCTACGCACGGCTTTGAAATTGGAGGTTTCGCTTTTCAAATCTAGTGGAATTCCTTTGGCGCAATAGTCTCTACAATATTTACGCGGCACTCAGTTGCGAAGTAGCTGACCATCCCCAAGGAGGCTCATATAACTTTGCGACGGGAGTGTTGAATCTGCAGATTAAAAGAC
Organism: Colletotrichum orchidophilum; assembly: GCF_001831195.1. Lineage (NCBI taxonomy): Eukaryota > Fungi > Ascomycota > Sordariomycetes > Glomerellales > Glomerellaceae > Colletotrichum > Colletotrichum orchidophilum. Next base: position 98,313 of record NW_019173028.1, read on the forward strand.
AGGGTTTGGAATTCCAACTTGTTCTGTTATCTTTCAGAATTGGCATATCAAAATGTAGTATTTCCAATTCATTGAAGCTCAAAGACTCCGTTTTCATTCCTCCAGTGACAAATCCCCACATCCCAACTATCGGTTTCATCAAACCTTCCTCAAGCGCAAAGCGTCAAAACAACGTCCTGCTCCGCCGTACAAACCTTGACCTTACTGCCCCCGGGACTCACCCCGCCCTCCCAAACAATAGCCGGACAGCTCGCCAGCCTACTCGCAACAACAATCTTGCTCCCCTTGAACCCGTCCCCGAAGAGGGTGCTCAGATCGTACCACACATCGGCGCCGTCCAGGTTATACGCGTAGACAAGCTGCGGCGCGCCCGTGTACAGGCCATCGCGCGCGAGGGTGACCTTCAAGGCCCGGCCGCCCGTGACGGGGTCCCGGGCAAAGGTCTCGCTGTAGGAGCCGCCCTTGGCGGCTAGGGGCCCCGCGGCGCGGACGTCGCCGCCGACGGACCAGACGGAGACTTCGGTTGCGCAGTTGTTTACGACGGTGGCTTTGCCGAGGGCCATGATGGGAGTTGCTGCGGCGGCGAGCAGGGGGATGACGGACGTGAGATGCATTTTGAACGCTGTTGGGCTTCTTTTGTATGTAATTTGGGAAAGTTGGTGGGTGTGATTTGTTGGAGGTTTGGCTTTGAGGTTTTTGTGACTTGTGTAGTTTGTGATAATGCTTAATACAATGAGTTTGAGGCTGGGCCTGATGCTGATGCTAGTAGGAAGACTCGTAATGCGAGCCTACCTCATGAGTTATACAGCCAGCTGATGACCGCTTTTTCGCACAATCCAGTGTAAGCCATTATTTGCTGTTACCAAAAAACAAAAGGTCTTAGCGGTCGGGCGATGGCACGAAACCAAGTCTCCAAATACAAGCGTCGGTCAGGAAATGTCACGGTATTTCCTAAAGAGACACCGACTTTACCTCTCTCAGAGTCTCTATCAGGATCACCTCTGACTAAATATCATCCCACCATATCTGAATAGACTGGAAGTCCAACATACGAACCGATGTGACGATGCCACGATGTCGAGTACGAACACAAACTGCCACTAGTATTATAAGCATAGCTGCTACCACCAGCACCAAGGCGGCTATGCCCAGCATAGGAAGCAGCACCGGCTACAAGGTTCTAGTCATAGCTAATTTTAGTCTGTTGTTTATAGCGCCTACTAAGCGTTTTATAAATGTTATAGAACTAGAACGTGACAGATAGCTTTGTCGTTCGAATCATAGCTAGTGTACGAACTCCCTACTTATGTCGATAATACTAAACCACTAACACTACATTAAGGAAGATCACTTCCAACAGTATATTTGCCGGCATATATATCGGGATTATCGTCCTACTTATAGTTCTTAAGGCCCCTCGCTGTACTATTAAAAAATATAATAGATACCTTATTAAAGCCTACAAGCAGTAGTACGCTAACGCCGGCGCCGTCTCCCCAAGCTCCGCTAGCGCCGACGACCATAGCAAGGGCCCCTCCGGCTCCGCCGCTATCGCCGCCAACGTCGTCCCACCTTTCCGCCCGAACGTCCTGCAGCAGGCCGTTCGCGCCCTCATCCGCATGTGCCAATTCGCCGTCGCTTACTTTGTAATGCTGTACGTCCCATGAAACTTTCTCTCGCCCAAGAGAATTGCACTAATAGCTTTATCTAGTCTTGTCATGTACTACAACGGTTACCTCATCATCTGCATCTTCATCGGTTCCTATATTGGCGCCTTCCGTTTCCAATGAGAGACCATTTACGACGGACCCACCTCTGCTGCCAGTGAGGCTACCGTCTGCTGCGGTTGAAAGCTACTAAACATACTTAATGCCCCGACTTGAGGCTCACGGACAAGGGAGACGACGCACGACGTCATTGAGGAGGAATTATAATACTATACCCACGCAGCGTTGATACTGCCATATTGTTTGAATCATAATCCAGCGCTAGAAATAGAGAAATACTCTCCACCACGCTCAACTTGTCGTGTCCCCCCTTCCCAACTACTTGATGCTGACAACATGAGGCCGGTTCCACTGCCCGCTAATTACCCTGGCGGTGACGGCAGAAGATCTCAAGTATTGTTCAACTTCGTCTGCCATGCCTACTATGGGACTTTGGTGCCGGATACTGAATACTGGCTTTGGGATCGTCAACGAATCTACCCAAACCGCTACCTAGTTGCAACGGGCCGCATTATACACATAAACTGCCTCTCTCCGCAAGGCAGATGCAAAAAATTCAAGCAATCTTGGTCTAGGTTGCAGCCCGTCTTATTACCGTTTGTTTAGGCCAATGGAGGGGCAACTTGGCCTGCGTCTTACCATCACGAAGAATACCACGCCGGATTAAATAACCCGTCCATTTCCTCGGAAAGGGACGGCTTCAGCCATAATCGGGCTTCGTTGGACACGCCTTTTTGTCAAAATCTCCCAAAGAAAGTAAGTATTCGTTATCTTAGTATGACCTCTTCTTAAATACGCTTGGGTCCGCCCTTCAGTCACCTTGTCTTCCAAGCTGTAATTACAGCTTTAACATTAACGTCGCAGGCGAACTTGAGCATCGCCGCCACCATAAATATCACAATGGTCATCACCGAACTGCAAACCAAGGAGCTCAGCCCCAGCTTCGGGATCGGAGCACATAACTTTCCACTTCAACCTACCTCACTCGACCAGAGCGCTCGTCTAATAGAAGACCTTGTCAAAAAGGTGAGGTTCTGAGGCCCCTGCCGAACTTGTCAAGTCTTTGTCCTGACAAACTCTAACCAGTACGGCTTCCTCGTCATCCGCAAATCTGGCCTAACAGACGAAACCCACATCGCTCTAGCCCGTCACCTCGGCGACCTAGACGACGTCAAACCCTACAACAAAGCAGGCCGCGCCAACCGCCTCCAATACGACGAGCTCTTTGACGTAGGCAACATCGAAGCAGATGGATCGGTCATCGACCCCAAATCCCCGCGTGCCCAGGCTGGATTAGAGAACGCTCTCTTTCACGTTGATTCGAGCTTTAATCCGCGAAGAGCGGGGCACTCTCTTCTTCTGGCTCATTAATTGCCGCCGAGGGGTACGGGGGGAAGTACGGAGTTTTGCGATACCAGAGCTGCATGGGATGGTCTTGGGGAGGGGGTGAAGGCGGAGTTGGCTGAGAAAGACTACGTTGCGTGTCATTCCATCTTACATTCCAAGAAACTTGCCGCCCCGGAGCACTTTGCAAACATCGAGCCCGCAGATTATCCCATGGGACGACACAAACTCGTCCAAAAACACGAACCCTCCGGGCGGATGAACCTCTATCTCCCAGCACACATCCACCACATCGAGAACCTCACCCCCGAAGCATCAAAGGCTCTGTTCAAGAAACTCTTTGAGCACGCCACGTTGGAAAAGTACCGCGTCACGGTGGAGTGGGAGGATGTTGGGGATTTGGTTGTTTAGGATAACACGTGTACAATGCATCGTGCCATGGGCTGGGAGTTTGCGTATCGGTTTAGGAGGGATATGAGAAGGGCTACTGTTCATGATGGAAGTAGCCAGGCGTGGGGGTTGAATGAGAGGACGGGGGTGAGGCAGGGGTGCCGTGACAGATGGGGGGCGAGGGGTGAGAGTTTGTTTCTGTGGGGTGCCGAGTATTCGGGATGTATTTGCTGGAGATGTCGTGCACGATGAATGAAGTCTTTTGTAGGTTTCTTTGTTGAAGAAACAGCCATCCTTGCCAGTTGGCGGAATGGATCCCGTGCCGGGTTTGTCAGTGAGCCCCTGACATGTTGACTATTCCCAATGACCTGTCTGCCCGCAAGCTTTCTAGGCACTTGCCGCAGTGGGAAAACTTGAACTCAAGCACTAGGCAAACTTCGCGATATCAGCAGGCTCTTTGTCTACTAGGTAGGTACCTTGATTCTATCAGTTGTTCACTATTTTACCAAACCGCTTCGTTAATGGTAGGCAAATGATTCCCCATACCACGTTTCGACGCAAACACATCCATCCCTTCACTTTAGATTTTTGGTATTATTGAATCTTCGTGTCTTGACATAGAATGGCTGTTCGTCACAACCCGGCATCTCATGAAAACTGGCCAAAGAATCAATGGCAGATTGGGAGCAATCAGGATGAAAGCTCGCCAATTTGAGAGGCGGACGGGCGGGCTGGCGGTAATCTGGACCATCTGTTTAAAGTGACAAAGATGGTTTTTCTACCAGCACACCTTGAAGTCTTCCAAGCCGCATAGGGTAGTTCAACACAGAAGTCAAAGAAAGTCTGAATACCAGTCCTCTGAACAGCTTCATCTCGGCCACCCAACTTCCAATATGTCAGATAATCTACAGGGAAAGCAGGGAAAACAGGGAAAGAAAATTGAAGACAGTCGACCGATCTGGGTCTAAAAAGAAGATTAAATTCAACGGTACCGTCAAATTGGAAGTATTTGAGTGGTGACCTTGTCCACTTTGGAAGGGGAAATGATCTCTATCACTGTATCAACAACATCAACAGAACGAGTCAACCTACACCTCCTGATTAAGTTTGCCTAGAAACTTGGCTTACCAGCTTTCCTAAATTGCAATTTAAACCGTTTATCTGTTTCGAGGTGAATAGTGACTTTCTTATTCCCTCTGCACAAGAAGTTGGTAAACTTCGCATTTACTGACAGTTTTGCGTCTAAGGCATCATGTCTGCAGAGGGGCCTGAGAACACATTTCGGTGCACTCATTGCACCCAAATATTCGTCGATGAGTCAGCTTGGTTTGAGCATGAAAAGACGCATTTCAGGTGCTGCTATGGTCACTGCGGCCTTGAATTCCAACACCCCAGCGTTCTGATTCGTCACGAAGCGACGCATGATCGGCCCGGCGGTTTTAAGTGTACCTGGTGCGAAGCGACTTACTCGAAGGCAAGAGAATGGAGAGACTGTGAAGCAAGCCACAAATTGGCACGTGCCAAGTCGGACTTTCACTGGGTGTGTTCGGAAACAACACCTACTGGGAGACCGTGTCACCGAGGCTTTAGGACTAAAGAAGTTCACGAATTCGAGGTTCATTTGTCAATTCACCACGAAAACCTATCGGACGATCAAGTGCACATCCTTCTCTTAAATTCCATGGTTATGTTCGATGGATTTTGGTGTGGCTTCTGTCCCAAGGCGTTCAAAGACGTTGATCCTGAAATACAAAACCCCAACGTTGTCAACTTGATACAGCAGTCGCTGCGTTTGGATCACCTCCAAAAGCATATGATGTTGGGATGGTATCGGAAACTTGTGTGGGTAAAGCCAATTGCAGGAGTGCCCTGATGAGGTGCAGGAGATTGATATTGCAGAATTCAGCGATTGTGCCTTACGATTGGCTACTGAATCAGAGCAGCAAAAGGGACATACGAGAATCTAGCTGCTAGTTAAATATCTTTTATACAGAAGAGAGCCTTTTAACAATGACATCGTCATTATCTTTCTGTGAAGTATATCTGAGCGTGCCAATACCAACCGCGAAGCCTTGGGTTGGTGAATAATCCATCATTTCGAATGGTCTTCCCCAACACGATCTCAAAGGCAGTCTTCGGGGTCACCTGGCTAAAGTAACGAAGGCGCGTTTACCGCCGGAGCACTGTAAACGCCACCAAATCCGCGGAAAAGGTTAATGTAGGCAAGCTGAGTCGTGGGTACCTAGATAGCTGCACCATTACAGGATAACCCAGCCAATCATGGGTCACTCCTCACGGAAAATTCAAAGAGTCGTGTAGCTTGACCTTTGGTAAGCCTCGTAAACGATCCTCAAACCAAGTTGAGGATGCATCTCACGATGCGCAGCTTTTCTGGTAGCGGTAAGTACCAAGAAGAGAACAAGATTTACTTCGCATTCATTCTCACCAGGTTATACCGAAGTTTTTATCTCAAACATGGAGATCACTTTGATTCGTATAACTCGAGGAAAATAAAGCCTCACCACAGCCTAAACCATTCACGAATCACTAGAATGTGACAATCAAGAATATCATGAGTCAATATCTCGACCCACGTAGGAATTCATCTCATTCTTATCTACATAAATTTAAGTCTATGAAGAGTGAGACTATCCGGACTCCAAATGACAATGGCATCTATCAGTCAAAGCATTCTACAAACTTCATAGTTAACCTGCAAACTTAACATCCGACTTTTTTCAAACCGCAAGCTAAGTTCTAAATCAATCTTAAGGTAGCTGTCGTTCTCATTTGCCCACTAAGATAGTTGCGGGTTCAGCACATGCTAATAATGGTGTTCCAAAAGCATCATGTCTTCCACAAACGGTCACTCCTCAACAGACGGGCAAGTCTCTGAAACTAAATACGCCTTCTCAGTCTCAAACAGCCCCCCTCCCCCCACCTTCCAGGTTGGCGACCCGGAAGCGTTCTCTCGGACACAGACGGACTTCTGGACATGGACGCAGCTATCTACACGAACGGAAACAGTGACGGACAGCCAATCTTCCACAATGGGAATTGCGGCGAACGATGCGACAGCCGGGAGGATCTGATTGCCCACGAATTAACTCACGATATCAATGGTGCCCGCTATGCTTGTACCTGCGGCCGCTGCACTAGCGCGTTCCCAAGCGATCGAAAGGCTTGGAGGCGGTGCGAAGAAGCACACATGGCCCAGAGCATACTTTGACCCACTCGCTGGATTTACTAGGACAGGTCGTCACCAGAAAGCTCAGGCGGCTCAAGCAGCTCAAGCAACTCTGGCGACTCTGGCGGCTTAGGCAGCTCGACCATCTCAACAGCCCAGGCGGCTCGAACCCTCTGGAACAATTACTTTGTAACATGCCCTTTACTTGGGAAGAAAGTGGAAACTATTGGCAATACGTCGTATATGTCTACCGCCTGCCACCAACTCTTGGGTGGGGGGGGGGGGGTCATATGGGAGGGTTTAACACAGCTTGGTGGTATCCAGGGGATTTTGGGATCTGGTGTGGGTTTTGTGTTCGGGGTATCAAAATTCATGAGGAACCTCCGATACTGCGACGCGTACACATGAGCCGATCCATGCGTCTGGATCACCTCCAACAGCATGATGGCACCGACATGAGATAACGAAAATGGAAATGTCCCACAGGGATGAGCGCGGATCACGAGCAGGAGCCTCAGATAGATCAGAAGTCAGCGCTTGTGCCCGAGTAAATTGGCCAGATTGGTTTACTGAATTCTTTGTTGGAAAAACAATTATCCTTGCCGGTAAATGAGTACCTGGAGATGACTCGTCGCACGAGAACTCAGTGCTGAAGACATCTGTCTCATTCTTGGTTGAAGAAACAATTTGCGGCAGCTCGGTACCTAGGCATTTACCGCAGTAGGCACAGCTTCGCGATGTCAGCAAGCTCTTTGTACACTACTACCTTATTTTGTTTAATTGTTTAGTATCTTGCTAAACGGCTTTATTAGTGGTAAGCACATGGTTTTTCATACTGACTTTGGTAGCAAACACTTCCATCCTTTCGTTTTAGACTCGTAGTATCACAATTGAATCTTTGAGCCTGCGATTGACTGCGTCAGCTGTCTACTGCAAACCGCCACTTGGCGAAATAGATCAATTCATGACGCCGAGGGTATTGTGGGGATAGGCCGCCGCCTTTCTTGGGGAACTTTGGGTCGATAGTCAGGAGGCTCGTGAGAGATATTTGACCGTGTTTTAATACGAGCTTTTTTTCTCTCTCTCTCTCAAACGTTGCCTGGCGACTGCATGCATACTCAGCCACGGAACCGTTCCAACCACTCAGGTTTTCGGTGGTCTTGGGAGCTGGGGTAGGCGGCCGGTGGGCTGACGTGAAGCGTTGCGTCTGTTTGGGTAAGTGACCTCGTGAGTGATCTGCCGTGGTGTATTTGCTTCCCCGCATCCTCGGCGCGACCCATCGGAGACATAACCTGCTGAGCTGCGGTTGTCGCCCGCCGCCGCCGTACAGCTGCTCGCATAGCTTAACCTGGCTTACCTGCAGCATGCGCCGGCCATGGCAGACAGGAAGACGTGAGAGGCGGGTAAGGGTGGACGCGGGGAGCTAGCGTCGGGCACGATGGGCATTTTCTCTTTGTTAGGCTAATATAGCATCTCGCAGCTCCCGTCTGTCGAATGCGGATGACCAGAGTCAGACAGACACTCGATTTCGGTGGTCAGACACGAATTGGGCCTTGCTTCAGCCTAGCTGTCTGCGGGCGAGAAGTTGTTGAGAAAGCCTGTTGTTCGCCTCATCGAGAACAAGAACATCAGTGCAACTTGTGTGTAAGGTGGTCGTTTTCTCAGCCACGGGTTGACCACCTCTTTCAAGCAAAATGTTGCCGTTGTAGGAGCTGAAAGGTAGGCAGGAGGTAAATTTGATTTGATTCTTGGTTGGGTATATTCATAATCCATCTGTCGCTTGCGCCATGCTCCAGCCGAAATAGTGTCTCCCCAAAATGTAGGGAAAAATGAAAGAAGGAAAAAAGTCCAAAACCCTTGGGATCGCGTTGGATATCAATACCTAAAAGCAGCGTCCAACGGCTTGCTGCCGTCCCGTAATTCCATTCTTCGAATCGATCGCAAGATTGCTCTTTCCGCCCCTTATATCCATGGACCTGAAATATTTCGAACGGGTTAAGAAAAGGGAAAATGAAACAATTTATCAAGAAAAATTAGCGAGATCCAAAGGTGGGCATCGTCGATTCCTGCTTCTTGCGCTCTCGTTTGGCGTAAATTAGCCCACACACGTTACAGAGCGTGCTGGGGCCGTCCGGGCCGGGTCGCCATTCCGGGGTGTCGACGCGGTGGCACTTGTGGCACGAGAAATCGATCGTCTTGCGGCGGTTCCTGCGTCCCGGGGGGCTACCGCGGTCCCCGGCATGGCTTCTGGAAGCGAGCTGTTGCTCGCAGCTCTCGCCCGACTTTCGCTTGTTTGCGTTGGGGTCTTCCTTCCGGAGGGTCCTGATCTCGTGTATATCGCGCGCGATGCTGTGCGATAGCCGTGACATGGCGCGCAGGTTGTCCTCGGTGGGGAGAACGTGGTCGTTGGCGGTTTCATCGCCGTCATCCTCGCCTGCGGTACTATGGGTGGGAAATTTGCCGGTCAGGCGAAGCAATTGCTGGGCGCCATGGCGGATCTATAGAAATAGAAAGGTCAGACGGAGGAATCGCCATGTACCTTATGATGAACGGGATTTGGTGCACCAGGTCATGCCTCTTCTCCAATGGATGGGATAGGTGGGGCCGATAAGGGCCCCGATAAGGAGCGAAGCTGAAGGAGAAGGGGGGATGAAAACTCACGCGCTGGTGACTCTCGCCCTGGCGGAGATGATTCCAAGAGACCCTAGTAGGAGAGCCGGCATCGTCTTGGCCATCATTACCGGCAAAGATATGCGACTCAGTGATGTTTGCCGCAGTCGGACCATGCGTGCCAGTGGGTGACGACCCGGATCTCGGGGTGGAAGCGGATGCGTTGGAGGGGCCGGAAGGCATCAAACGGAGCGGTGGCCCAAAGGCCGGCCAAAGACGGAGGGAACGCACGAGTGAGCGTGCACGGGAGGGATGTAATTCCGGACGACAAAACGAAAGCAAGGCCGAAAGAGGAGGCCGAACAAACAGATCCGGGGGTCTAGGCCCAGGGCGATCGGAGCAGATCCGCAGACGACGCAAAGGTCATGGACCTGGACGGTACGGCGCGGCACCAGTAGCGGCAGCAGCAGCGTGGGCGACCACGACGGTGGGCTGATAGGATTGCAGCAGAGGCAGAGAGGCACAGGCGGGTTGTGCAGAGCAAATGGTGGTGGTGGCCCAGGATGGTGGTGTTGGAGCTCGATCTTCGGGCATGGAGCGAGAAATCGGGATCGAGGCGATCGAAGACGGATGGTTTTAAGAGGGAAAGTTGGCGTCGGCCGAGCCGTTGTGGGAGGTGGCGAATGTGTTGCGGCTTTTGCCATGGGAATTTGGTAAGGACGAAGGCGACAAGGGGAAAGCAAAGATGCCAAAGTCAGCAGAGGCCCGGAGGGAGGGGGGCGAAGGGACCACGGGGTCCGCTGGCGGGGGGGATTGGACCCTGAAAATTCGCTTTTTCGACTTTTTGGCTGGAAGTTTGGGCCACCGACGGGTAATTACACCTCGGTTCGCCTTAGGGGAGACGGGAGGGACCAATGGACGCCTTCTCCAAGCCCCGTCACGCTTTCTTGCGGGCGCTGGGGTTTCTGAGCGGGGGGACCTTACCTAAGCCATCCAGAACGAGGCAAGCGCAAACTGAGCCGGGCCTTTCTCTCCGGCGACGCGGAAGATTTCCAGGTTCCCCCTATTGGCGGACCTCACTCCGGAACAACTCACCGGAGGCGACCTCGCAGCTCCGGCGAATGATGTAAGATGGTTCGTCAATCCGTCAACTCATCCATTACACGACAACATGTGCATTCTCTTTTGTCTACATACGAAGAACGCCATCCAAGTTACTGCAACCCCAGAAAGGACATTTTCACGCCCATCTTCCCCTGACGGATGACCCACGTTAAAGCTCGTCCCGATCCCACTTCCAGTCTTCCGGACGCTTCTCGCAGCTCCACGACTCCCTCTTGTCCGCATCGCCACCATTGAACTTCACTGCCGAAGGATATGCGCACAACGGCCTCGTCGGCGCCTCGCTATCGTTCCCCCCACTCAGCTTGAATCCATCCAGCACCTCGGGTGTCTCTCCCTCCTCGACCCAAGCTCGCAGCGTCTCCAATCCTTTCAGCGGGTAAAACGTGCCGTTCAGCCCGTAGCAGTGATACACGCCCGGCGCCTCAAAATGGCGATAGTACACATCCGCCGCCCCGTCCACCGCCAACACCCGGTCGTAGTAGTCCCGCGACGTTCGCATCGTGACACACTCGTCGGCCAGACCATGCCAGCTAATCATCTTGCGCCCCAGCCTCTTGAACTCGGATAGGTCCGGATCGTTGGCCCCGATGATCGCGTCAAACTCCCGCCTGCTTGTCTCGTACGCCGCCTCTAGATCGGCAAATGTCATCCCGCTCACGTTATAAGCCGGGTCTTTGTGCACGAAGTTACGGATCCATTCTACGGACATCTGGAAGGGCCGGCCGACGCACGGTGCGTCCGGTACGCTGCAGTTGGTGTTGCCGAGCCCGAAACGGCCCGTGAAGGGAGCGCCCACCGGATAACCCTTTGGCAGCCAGAGCGGTCTCCCGTCTGCGCCGTGCGGGCCTCGCCAGATCTCCCGCGCGATCTCAGCCGCGTCCGCCGACATGACCATCTTCTTGTTCCCGCAATCGAGCTCCTTTCCAACCACGCTTGCGGGGTCAAACGGGCACTTATCCGGGTCGGCGATGATGTTGTCCTTGACGCCGTCCAGCTCGTCGCACGCGTCGACCGCGAACTGCGTCATGAGAATCAGCTCGCAGATGTGCGGGTACACGCCCCTCTGATTCATCACGAACTGCGGCCAGTACGTGCTGATGATGAGGCTCGGCTGGTTCACCGCCGGCGCGCCCGAGAGGATGCCGTCGTAGTCGGAGGGGTACCGCTGCGCTTCGATGATGCCCTGCCGGCCCCCCGTCGAACACCCGCTCCAGTACGAGAACGTTGGCGTCTGAGAGTAATACTGCGTCACAATCGATTTTGCAATGATGGTCATGTCGTGCACCGAGACGTAGGCGTAGTTCACGAATAACCGCTCGTTGACCGTGCCATCCTTCTTGAGCGCCCAAGGCGCTTCTTCCCACGTCGTGTCGTCATGCCCGGCATCCGTAGAGCTTGCTATTCCGTCGTCAGCTCACTGAGCCATCATTTCCTCATAGGACAAAACATTTTCGGGAAACGACGTACTCGCATACCCCTGCGCCAGCGTCGCAACGACCTTTTCGCTCCCGAACTGCCCGGCCGAGTACCCTCCTCCTCCGACGCCCACGAACCGTCTGTTCCAAGCCCCAGCGGGCGGCAGCCATATCTGCACCTGCGTCTCGTCGTTGAAGCCCGTGTGAACGTACTTAACCGTCACATTGCAGAAGCTGACACCCGCCGACGGGATGACTGCGCGACCCTCTGGCGTCTGGGGGCTGAATGTCAGATCTCTGACCTCGGCCGCCGTTACGCCCACGAGGTCTGCGCCCTCAAGAAGCTCTGTGGGGAATTTAAAGGCGTCGGGGGAGCACGGCTGCTGCTGCTGCTCGTTCTTCGTGTCTGTGTGGGTTGTTGGCGTTGCGTCGCTTCGGGCCGGTGTCGCCCACTCTGCTAGGCGCAGCAGCGCAAGGAATGTTGACAAACTCCTCATGATTGATTTACAATGAAGGAGCTTTCCGACTACACAATCGGTGCCACCTTCAACCGCGTCGACTAAAAAGTGATTGTGAAATGGTTATCTAGGTCGGATGTGGCGGTGGTTGGGGTCTGAGGCGTTCCCACTGGATCGGTGCTCAGACCTCGGCGATGACACACAACGAACACGTCGAATTGATGCGTCACAGTTCCCTAACAGCTCAGGCCGAATTTCGGAGAGAACCAAAGTCCCGTCGCATGAAAAAAAAACCCAGCAAAAAGGGGCGTTCGTGATGTGTTATTAAGGATGCTCTTAAGAAAAGTGGCAAATCCTCTCCTAAGCTGAGATGGGAAATGCCATGGCAGTTGTGAGGATGAGTTGGCATTGCAGCCAAATGCGGGCAGGGTCATCCGTCTTACGACGACTTTACCCCACAAACAGGCGAGACATGTTACTAACCTTACTAGTCATCACATGCGAACCGCCGTGTTGGCGCGCGTAGATCTAGGACAGTAGCCCTGCAGAGTGAAGAGCGGCCTGCAGAAACACGTCAGTAAAGCTGACTTGGCAAGTGTCATGTAAATTGTCGCCAGCCTTGTATTTTTGATTCTATGTTTTCTTTTCCCAGATATTACGTACGGGGAGGTAAGATGAGGTAGCACGGTAGGCAGCCGGAAGCCGTCCTCGGGGTCCCGGAATTTTGCCTGCCAAGGTCTGCATGGGTCTATTGTTGGTTCGGCCCATACTGCAAGCGAATGCGATGGGGAGGCAAGCTCCAATAGTCAAACTTTGGGTGAAGAAAGAGACGAATCCTAACTCGTCTACGCATGAATTATTGAGGTTCTTTTTGAAGGGCGATCCTATGGGAAGCTTTGCCGTCTAGTCGCCACTTCCCGCAGACGAACTGTCGCGGATTCAGCATTTTCATTGTCCCTCACAGAAGCCTTCAAACCAAATTGGTTTGGTTATTCGCTATAGTTACGTATAGTTGAGGTAGTCAACTTGATGAACCATGGTGGAGCAGCAGAGTCTCCCTACGGGGAAAGACGCGGGTTCCAGACACGGAACGAAATCAGACTTCGGCTGGAAAGGAATGAGACTCGGTCATGAGCTGAGGCTTGTCACTTGAAGGACTCCAATTGAAAAGGGATTCCATATTATCCGAGGTAGGAAAAAGCATCCTAAAGAGTATTGTTCTGATTTCAAGCTGACTCTTTTTCACAGTGTGGCAACATAAGGTAGGGTGAATCCACGTTATCCTGTCATTTAAACAACATTGTAAGTTGCTTTATGCAGGGATAGATACGCTGCCAAGAGGGATGGAATGTCATCATATTTCGGTTCAGAAGGAATAAAGAGCTCTTTGTAGTAGCTGTGACATATTGACACAGCCCAATGCTGTTTCCTGCATTTCAGTGCAGCCTTTGATAGAAACAATTGACGCGATTTTCTTTCGAATCGGTTAAAGAATATGGAGTTAATACTGACGGTCTATTGACAGAGGGATTAAAATAGCCTGGATTTAAGCGTAATCGTTCGTAAAGACACCAAACTGTACTCAAGTCTCTGCATAAGAAGATCTTCAAAGGTAGACAGCCCATAATTCAATCGACACCATACTTCAAAACAAGCCAACCCCGAATCAAACTTTTGCTCCCACGACAGCCTCTCCTCCTTAACACGCCTCACTTTACTGCAAAATCAACAATATGGCACCGCCAGGCGAGGCAAAGAAATCCATCGTCGGCAAGCTTTTCGGCGGAATCCAGACCAAAATAGACAGAATCGTCAACGGAACCTTCCAGCGTCACTTTTGCGAATCGCGCAGGACCGAGCCGACGCACTGCCGCCGTCTGATCATGATCGAGTGCACCTACGACTTCCCCATCACCACGGAGGAGTTCCTCCTCCAGATCAGCAACTGGTTCGACCCGCACCACGGCTCACTGGCCTCGCGCCTCCAGAAAAAGATGTCCGGGCTCGGCCTCAGGAGAGACCACTCGGACGGCAAGCGCGTTTCTTTTCGAATGTTTTTCCTCTTTGGCGAGAATATCCCCATTGAGTACGACATGAAGAGGGGCGCGCCGGAGAAGCTGGAGCGTGTGTTGGCCTGGAAGTTCCCGTTGAGTAAGGTTAGCGTGGCGAAACGGGAGGTGATTACGTGTGACGTGGTTCGGGATGTTTTCAACTCCCATCTGACGCTCCACGAGAATCGATGTCGAGACGGAACGTGGGTTCACAAGGACGGGACATCCGTACCAGCGCTACAAGTAGCGACGTCGTCGTTTGATGATTGGAAGGCGCATCGGGAGACCTTGGACTGGCGGGCGGTATATGGAGTTGGAACGTATTAGCACTTTTCCTTTGTTTCATCTGCTTTAGCGACCGTTATACATAGATTGACCAAGTGCCTTTTGCCGGATATTGGAGGAACGAGTATTATCGAAATTTTTACCTACGAACGAACTTTACTGTAAATACTGGCAAAATGTCGCGCCTATGTCAAGGGAAGCGGTCCAGTTGAAACGTGACTCTTGGAGACAATTTCCACTTGATTGTCCCAGCCGAAGCTCACAGTGCAAAATAATGGCCCGGGCTATGGGTAGAGGGTTGAACCGTACCAACTGATCTTCACCCAGGACAGGTGTCGCTGTTTTTGCACACAAGCTACTCCCTGCATCTGCTAGAGCGCACGAAACAATGGCACAGCGGAAACATAGCAAGCTCTCATAGGATCACCAGTCATCCTATGTATCTGCGGCTGATCTAACTTGAGATCACCGTCGTGGATCCCGGTCAGAGAAATGCTTGTGACGAACTTAGGGCTCTGCCGGATGACGACGCAGTCTAGAGCTTGATCCTGACCTCAATCCCGATGTGTCGAGTCATTCGGGTTGTGTCTAGTCAACCATGGTGTGTCTAGTGCGAAAGAAATACTAACACGATCAATACCGAGCATTCGAACTAATGCCAATCCAGTCATGAATGGTTTGATGTTACGAAGATACGATGCAACGCGGGGCTTGCATACGGTGTTGCTCCATTTTCGCGTCGTGCGCGAAGGAACCGAAGGAGAGGATCCAATTCGTCATCCAACCCATGAGTTTATGTCGACATTGGTTCGTTTTACTTCTTCGTCGGCGCTTCGTATTCGCGGGTGCAATGACTTGCTTGTTGGATCTGAAGTCTAAATGGCGTCAGGACTTGGCTCCCGCTCCGAAACGTAAGGCGATACCAGAGATGATCGGATGAAACCCCTACAAGAGACCTAGCTCAATATGAGAGCAGCTTTGACCACGGCATACTGCCGTCTGACAGATAGAACTGTCCTGAGCATGGATTGTCGGCAACCAATTCGCGATCGTCCTTCGGTGAACTAAGCCTTTGGAAAGGAAAGGATTCTCCCGACGCAATAGGTTAATTCACCTAGAATATGTGTGCGTCGCCCAGAGTACAGTGACCTCCGTCTCAAGTGTCCTCAGGGACTCGGCACCCCCTTTCAAGTCAATAAGGAGCAGAATATTTCGTCGATACTTCAACATTCTTCCAATGCAATTGCATCAACTCGTGATGCGGACGCGCATTCTGCAGCTTGTTTCTTTTCGAGATACCCGGGAACTAGGACGGAGAGCCGCACGGGGGATGCATATAGGTAGTGAGATAATCAGAACAGTTCTATAATTATTTCAATCAATTTTATTTACGGCAGCAATGATATCTCCTCGGATTAGTCTAACAACTGTGACCGCCTTGCCATGGTATCCCAACTCCCGCATTGTGATCTCTCGTGCGCCAATAATCATAAGCTCAAAGTAGCTGATGCCGCCTCGTCTTGCCAAAGCCCGAATTCCACACGCGTACAAGTACAGTCAGAGCTCCTCCAGTGACTCCGTATTCAAATCTCGTTCATGAAAAATCTAGCCTGGCTAATGCCAGACACGTCTGCAATGTAACGAAGGCGACCCCTCAGATACCGCCTCTGTCTGGGCGTGGTGTAATCGCTCTTCAGAGCTGCTGCGAGCGGCCACATGACAATGAGACCGGCTTCGCCCTTGAGCGGGTCGTCCGGCTTCGTGGTGCCGCAGGGGAACTGAGAAACAATGACGCCGTAGCCGTTCCAGCTGCAGAAATACGGGATCGCCGAAACAATGTCGTTGACGCGCGCGGTGGCGGACCGGACCAGATCCCCATACTCATCGTAGTCATTCAACCCTTCCCTACCGGCCGAGGCTAACCATGAGCTGGCGCGGACCATGGTGGTGATGAGGCTGAGATGAGAGCTCCAAGTGACCAAATGTAACACGGCCATGGGAAGGTTGAAGAACTTGTATACTTGACCATCGAACGTGGGCTCAGTGTCAAGCTCCTCGTCGGTCCGGTCAAACACCCATTCGGCCACCTCGATCTTCCACTGCGGATTCGGGTTTGCGCGGAGTTTTTGGAACTCTTGTTCGATCTTTCGACACTTTTCTAACAGTTCCAGCATCTTTTCCACAGACTCGGCCGTAGGCTCCCTCGCGAGGGCGATGATGCGGTCCACGCCCTGCTGAAGTTGGCTGCAGAGGAGATTGATGTCGACGGTGGCACGATTTGAACGTTGAACCGCCTCATTGTATAGCAGCCATGAATAACCGGACATTTCAGACTCCTTGAAGAAGTTCTGTACGGACATGCATTGGTTGCGTGTCATGGCGAACATTTCTCGGCCCTCGTCCGTCTCCAAGCACTTCTGGCCGCGCACCTGAACGATTTTTGCGGCGCCCTTTAAGTGGCTAATGTACTCCTTCATAGAATCCTTTGACATTAATACCTACAATGTGTCAGTATCAAGTCTCGAGTGCTGCA
This sequence comes from Colletotrichum orchidophilum, assembly GCF_001831195.1. Taxonomy (NCBI): domain Eukaryota; kingdom Fungi; phylum Ascomycota; class Sordariomycetes; order Glomerellales; family Glomerellaceae; genus Colletotrichum; species Colletotrichum orchidophilum. The sequence goes on from NW_019173028.1 coordinate 115,438, forward strand.
AGATGGGTCCTCACCTCATAAAACGCCAGCATAAGGACTGCCCCCAACGTTTGATCACTGTCGATTTCCTCTGGATCGGCAATCGCTTGACCGACTGCTCGCAAAGCGGCAACGTGATGTTCTTGTGCACGAAGTAGGGCAGGTCCTCTTGCCCCTTTCGACTGTCGCATCGCCAAGGCAGCCATCGATGTCGCCTTGAAGGCCATTGAGAGGCAGACTGAGATGTCGCCACGGCCGAGGAAATGTGGCAAGAAGGCGTAGTAGCCGCGGGCTGTGGACGTCAAGGGCACGTTGACGAACTCGGAAAGGAACAGACATGAGGCTTGCTCGTCGAGCGGATTTGTCAATCCTCCTGGTATGTTTTTGAACCACTCGATGAGGTCACCTTCCCTAGTCCCGATTTTGAATGGAGACGAGTGTCGTCTTGTTGGTGGGCTTTCTGATGTCTTCCAATCGCAGCAGTATCCGGGTGATCCGTTCTTGGGTTTTGTCGATGAGTCGACATAGAACATGTCGGTGCTGTTCGTGCTGTCGGTGCTATTCGTCCTCATCTTCTTGAGTTTGTCGGCATATGACTTTGATGGATCGCGAATGACCGGGCCGTATCCGGGGCAATGTCTCTTAGACTTTGTACATCGCATGCAGAAAGGCTTTGCCTCGTCGCATTTGACCTTTCTTATCCTGCACAACTTGCATCCGCCCGAAGGCTTCCCCGTATAGACCATTTTGGCAAGGTATCGTGTATTTCGGTAGGTTGTGTTGTTGAGCAAGAGGAACCCAAAAGGATTAACGGGTTGAAAAGAGCTGATAGATGAGCTGAAGAATGGAGGGAAATTAGAGGGCAGACCCTGCGGCTGACTCGAGCAAGCTTTCGAGCAAGCTTTCAAGCTTGGCGCCTCCAGGGTTTTAAACCAGAGAGCCGGGAGATCGATATCCTGGCCTCCTCCCGACACGGACCAAGGTCAGGATGGAGTGTTCCTCAGGTCATGTGATGAAAACTGCTGCTTTTGGGCAAAGTTTCCACTGGGAATTGTCTATCACAAGGTGCTGGCGGCTAGGTAACGGGTCGTGTCCTTCCCGTCCGCTTGAGCCCGAGTGTCCGAGGACGGCATGCGCATGATGTAATGCCGGTACGCTCGGTTAGGCTGCAAGTTAAGATCACAGATCTCATCGTGTTTTGCATCTGGGCTAAGTACAACTTGACTGAAGCCCCCCCCCCCCAGTTTGGGAACTGAGGCGCGTTGAGATTACTTGGGCTGGGCGTTCAGATGTGGGGGGTAAGCTAGGTACACGGAGACTTCAAAAGATGCCGCAGCTCTCGCGTTCGGATCATCGTCAATCGCGCTGCATGCAATAATGAAGCCGTGCGCGCTGTCATCGTGTGACAGGAACCAACTGCCGCGTTGTAATGCATGTGCTTTCTCCCCTCCCCATGGGTTTTAGTCTCGCGCCGAGAGAGGGGACGTTTCAAAGATACCAAGGGCGAACCTGCTCAACTCCATTTTCCAGGGATAATTCTTCGGCCGAGCGCCCTGGAGATGTTTCGTTTCACCAAGGTCTCTGACGGATCCGAAAGCCACTACGCTTCATGATTCGAGCTCCATGGCTCGAAATCCGCTCCAGCTCTCTGCTTGGTCTAGCTTCCTGGAAGAGATGAACGTTGAGTCACACGGAGCAGTTGGAGGCAGTTGATGACTCCGAAATAGGATGACGTTGGGTAGTCTTGACTCGTGGACAGCAAGGGCTTTCCTATCTAGGTAGCGGAAGGCAGAAGCTTATGTTGTTTTAATCTGGGCCGTACACACACCATAACCCGGGTGAGCATGCCGTCCGATCAGAAATCAAGGAAACAATGGGAAACAAAGCTTCGACGTCAAAGGAGCTCGGCAATACCTCGAATGGCAAGGGAAATTGTTGTTAGCATGTGCCACATGCACGACAATCCCCCATGTGCCTGATTTTTGATAGAAAACGCTGGAACAGAAGCGCGTAAATGGCGATACGCTATTGAGAGACAGATCAATGATGTATTGCGTTTTGCGTCACACAGCTACCGAGGCTGTCGGAGCCTTCAAACTTGGCTTGAACTTGGCTTGAACTTCAACTTGAATTGTTTATGGCATAGTGACTCAGTGTTTGAAAAACTGTATATGAAGACACGTAAATAGTTATTGGAACAGATGTTGTTTACTGCTTTGAGACTGCTAAGAGAGGGAGCCAACTACAGTTGGATTACAGCCAAGCACACCCCTTATCCTGGCTTTTCACAGTGTATTTTGTAACGACAGTAGGGCAAGGTTGAGGAACAAGGAAAACGCGGTAGTTGCTCTAGATAGCCTAGTAGTAAGGACCTACCATTCATTTGACTCCCTGCCAATTTTTACGGGCTACAACGATTGCCTTGTCGACCCGCATTCGGAAAGCTGACACAATAGAGCTCTCACGTCCGATCTCGAGGCCCTAAAGTCTCATTTAAGGAATGTGGAATTAAATAATTCGTCGGTATCGTCTTGCCTTTACTCAGTCGTCGCATATTGCTGCTCGGCAAATGGTTTGTGAGGAGGGAGAAAACGAAATACGCTGGGCTCGGAATCATAGCTAAAACGGCCCGAAAAATAGAGAGAGGGAACACGCGCGATAGTCCAAGCGCTCCTCAAGCGACATGTACGAGAATCAACCTACAGTATCTTCAAGTATGAAGCTTGATCCGTACTAGGTTATGTTCTTGCTAGGCCCCCTGAAGGAGGGACTCTCGCTTTTGGACATGGGAGCTCCAGCGTGTTAGAACCTTTTGACAAATCATCCATGAATTGTCGGCATTAAATAATGTAGTTTACCTCGTCGATCACAATTATTTACCGCGGGATCGTGTTGGTATGACAACCTAAGACGACCAATCAAAACTCTAGTGTCAGTAGCAAATCAATAAATGCCCTCGGCCGCTTGAATTGATTGTGTGCACAGCTGTGTGAAACAAGTCAAGGTTCAATATTAAGTGTTCCAGCATCCCCAGAAGCAAGCATGTGCCCATCCATACCCTTCGGCATTTCATCATCAAGGAGTTTGTCGTTTAGGACAAAAGTCTGGGACAATAAAAATGAATTTAAGGTTGTAGTTCATAGCATTCTCTGCCAAACAACCCTGTCACAAAGAATACGAAATTGAAAATACATCCGCGGATCATTGGCTGTGTAAACTCCGGACTCAGGAGTGGGGGATATCCGGAGGAGTCGGTGCACTAGTCTTATCTGGTCGCAGAGTTTGGGGAAATTTCCCCATCGTCTCCACACACTTTCGTCAACTCGTAGTCGTATGCAATCGAAGTTTGGCTATGTCCGAGAGATTTCATTATCAAGCTTTCATTGGATCAAACAATTTCAATGCTCACAGCCATTTCATTGATCACAGTGGTTTGGATGGGGTGGACATGGTTCGAGGAGAAGGATAGTACAAGGGTTGGGTGGCTTTAATGAAGACTGGGGTATCCTGACTCCTCCAGTCGGCTTTCGTTTTGTTCCTTGTCTTCGTCATTTTCAATCATGAACTTGTGTCTCTGTGAAGAGAATACCCTTCGTGGGCAGTATTTTCATATACTTTGATCATGCGGCTACAAGAGAACTTTAGATCTACAAATACATTAGATCAGTAGAGGCGCTTCAGAGCTAGAGAAGATGCTTGTCAAGTCTAGTCCTACCTTCGAACTGTAATTATTTTACTGAATGCGGCATCTGCCAAGATGTCTGACACTCGGTATGAGCTTAAAGCCACCGAAGAGAACAGCCGACTAGGACGAAGGCAGCATCTTCAAGCGATATGAACAGAATTTACACCCTTGACCCTAGATCAGCCCTAAAGAAATTTCGACGGCATTATTTGCCCATCAGTAGGTCCATGTGTTCATTGGTAGATGAACGATCCTGTCGGAGCTCGTGCCACGATATCTTCAAACATGAAAACCTTTCATCCCATCGACAAAAGAAAAAGCACTTACAAGACCCAGACGTCATAACCTGACATTGAACCCACCCTAATGGTGCCTGAATTTGGTATCCAATTCCAAGGCTAAAAACATGCCGCTTAGAATCTTATGATTATGCTCATATTTATCACAATTCATCATGAGCCTACTAGTCAAGAGCTTGCGCAGATTACATGTATTCTTCAGCAAGAATTTTCAATCTCGACTGGGCTTCACAGGACAGAATAAGAGACTACTTGCTCAGCGTTTGCATCCGCAACCCAAGATGCACAACCGAACACCTTGCATTAAAATGCTTCTCTTAGGTCCTTTGATTCCCATTGTTCTCGTTCATTGGCCACATCTGTCATAGCTCCGACTTATCCAGCTATGATCCACTGGTCATATACGTCATGAGGTATTTTCATGGGCGGAAAGACCTCATTTCGGACGTCTTAGGCAATTTAATCAGTCTCTGAGACTTGTGCTATCAGGCTAAAAAGTTCCCTCCAGCGACCCCTATTTGAAAGATCGACGGTGGAATTTGGTAGAGTATAAGACATCGGCAAGGACCAAACAAGCAGCACAACTCATCTGCCTGACGAGCAAACCGTGTTTAAGCAAATCATCCGGCGTTCCCGAGATTCAGGGCTGCACTAACGGAGAGCGTCACGAACCAGCTTCAATCAACTCAATATAGCGCAGGCTAGCTCACCCGACCCCACGTTAATTTCTCAAGGACGCTGCCAGTGAAACGACTACGGACCGGCTGACAACATATTTTTGCAATCGTCGAAGCGAAGTACAGTAAGTGCGGTATTCAGTTGCCCAACATCGGCATCAACTAGATAATGGAAGACCCTAGGTGGTGTAAACATGTGGAATGTGATGACCCCGATGCTGTTACTGTCAAGGCTGTCCCATGCAATTCATTATAATGGAAGAGTTGGACCAACTTCATGAAGCCCGACCTTGGGACTCTACATACTGGTCTACATCACGAGAAGAGTATCGAACCGGTCTCAACATCTGGACTCTTGGCTGAGCAAGGTTTTGTAGGTTAAATAACTCGGGCAGGCAATATATTCAATGTCTAGGAAACGTCTTGCAAATAAATGGCTTTGTGGCAAATTGCATGTATATACATAATGATAGGCTGCGATCGAGATTGATTCCGACAAATTTGTTTCGCTTTACACCGATTTAGCTGCATTGCGAATAGTATTGGTTCAAAACTGTGCAGGTCGATCCAGCAGCACAAGTAGTCCCTCCAGTCCACCCTTGTCCACCACACTGACCATACTTGGGGACAGTTCCACCACCGCCACTCGCAGCCGTAGTCGTCGTTGTTCCTGCGCTGGTTGTGGTGACAGGCGCCGCGGCAGTAGTCGTTCTCAGAGTAGTAGGGCTGCCTCCGCCGCTTCCTCCGGCAGGGGTTGCGCTTGACGTCGCGGTGATATGGGCGGTGCTCTGAGCAACAGTCGAGGCAAGGCCCGACACCAGGGTAGGGCCGGGCACGGGGTAGACGAGAGGGCTCGTACAAAGGTTGAAGAGGATGCCCGGGTCGTCAGACTTGTACAGAGCCGTGCCCTTGATGCCGGCGGGGGCCAGGGACCCTCCTCCCGTGACCTGGAGGTTGAAGCACTGCGGGTACGCCTGCGCACCATTGACGTTGCCGCCAGAGTGAAGCGCGATGATTTCGTGACGGAGAACATAGTTTCCCGGTGCCAGAGTAGAGGGGATCTGCACGGTCCATGTGAAGTTGTTGGCAATGAGGACGTCGTCGGCCCACTTGCCGTTCGAGAGAGACATGTCAATCAGACTACCGGCGTCAATCTTGAAGAAGTTGAGAGTGGTCTTGTCGACAGTCTCGCAGTCTCCGGTACACTTGGCAAGATAGTCAATCACCGGTCCCTTGTGTGACTCTGGCCATGTGTTCCATATGAGCTGGATCTTGGACCCTGCAGCGACGGTAGCGTGTCCACCCGCCGGGCTTCCGTTCTTGTGACAGATGATGTCGCCGGTACCGAAGTTGACAGGCTCGACAAAGCCGTTATCAGGGGCGTCAATCTTCCAGCCCACGACGGGACTTGTCGGGGGCGAGTACGTGAATGCGGGCGAGTCCCAGCCGCGGTAAGCGACGCCATCGGCAACGAGCCAGTCCACGTGGCCGTGGGCCGTAACGGTGGCCGCCAAGGCGAGCAGTAGGAAGGAAGGATGAAGATTGCCCATGTCTACGACGTCTCTTGTAGATTGCTGCACAAAGATGCTGCCCGAGAATCTGGGTGATGAGCGCTGCCTCGTTCAGGCAGAATGCATTCCAGACAGACGAGGACCGCGGCATATATAGTGGTGCATTGGTAGTCATATATGGCATGCCGACATTGTCGGAAACACGGCATTGGATATTAATTAGCTGACAAGCCAGCCAAGCTCTTTAGTTGATGGCGAGGCCCAGAGTCGGACGTCGTGCCATCGCGAAGTAGTTTCAATGACACGTCGGTATAGTATGCTACCCCCGTCCCCCGAATCAAAAATAAGACAAGAGACTAGGAGAATTTGAAATTTTCTTCCTTTTTCGGCGGTTTCTTGTATACCTCCTTGCTTGACCACGCGGCAAGCACCTGTCACGAGCACAACAAGAGGGGGTGCCATGGTGGAGTGCATTCATCCGTAATTCCTGAATTGGACGATTGGTATAGTACCTCCCCACAACAAGAGTTGATTGGGAGCCAACAATGTAGTTGTATGGTGGACGTGACTGCGTGAGGATATGTGTGGCCCTGAAACGTCGGTAGCGAAGAGGCGCCATCGGAAGAGTAAACTGCAGAATTAGGAAATCTCGGTCGGCTGCCACCGAGAAAATGTGACGGCGCACAGGAGCCGGGGGTTGCATCGGAGGACCGGAGATGGCGCGGAGGGGTGGTTGGAGGGCAAAGAGGGAAGAGACCAGCGTAGTCCGGGGTTCGTCTAACTAGTTTCTTAGAAGTAGATGTGAACCATTTGCTTCCCAATATGGATCGCACCCTCTTTGCGCCAGGAAATTTAGGCAAATAAATCTGACGGCAGTTTTCTTTGGTGACATAAGGGACGCGAATTTCATTCATTCCGAGGTGGCACAATCTGTGATGCCTTGACTCTTTTTCCACATCATGCCGCATTCGGAGGAATAGATGGGGTCAAATTTAAATCGAAAGCATCAGGGCTCTCATCCTAACAGTTCCTTTGACGATGCATCTCTCTAGTTTATCTGTGATGCTTCTGACTTGGAAGACGTCTTCGACTAGTATGAATCTGAAGCCCCTTACCCCCGGTACTTCTTCACGCTGCCAAGCTGCCTGATTCTACGAGAACTTGCCTTATACATACTATTTGTATACTATTTACATGCTGAATGCCGACCTGGGAGCTCGCTCACTGTTCACTTGACTACTTCGTTACGGTCATCTTAGGTTCCCACGTCAGGCGAGAACCTTAAGAGGTAGATATGTGTCACGAATTATAGCACACAGCAATGGGCATATGAAGTAGGTAGAAAGTGGCTTATACTAATGCGAACTAACGCAAAGTGAACAGGGGATAAGTCCTGTCTATGCTGAGTCAGATTGAGGGCCACGTGGAAAAGAACGTGGCGAACCGCCTCGTCTGCGCTAATACTCGGCCGGTTTCGTGGCAATATTTCAGATCATTTTGGGTTGAAAGCCACGATCTCGAGCAAGGAGCAGCAACAGCCTGGCAGGCGAATTTCAATCCTCAATCATTCTAGATATGCACATGCTGTATGAGGCATGTGAGCAGCTATAATGGTGAGGAGAGAATGGTTTTGATAGGTACCTATGAGGCGTAAATCAATTCATGCTCATGATATGGACGATCAGATGGTGAGGCGCAGGAGTCAGTAAAGAAGCTGACCAACACCTGGAACTCAGGCATGATAATATCTCTTGGAGTTGTGCAACTGGGCTTCGCATAACAATCTAAGGTGCACGTATATTCAACCCACGTTTTCAAGGTAGGTGCTCTCTTCTCTTCTCTTTCTGGCCTCGCCTTTCTGTAGCGCCTAATGATCCGAATAGAGAACTGCCACCAATTAGCAAAAGAAAATGTGCTTTTGGCTCTCACAAGCCTTCCTCCCACCCCCCACTCCCCCCCGAAATGCACACTGCTGATGTAAATGCACAGGTAAAATATTGATTCGAAACGTTCTGATTTCTGCGGAATAGAACCATCATCCGAGGCTCGTATTACGTTGCAGTCTCATTTTTCTTTTTCTTGAGAAACACGGGTCCACCCGGCGCTAGAATCCAACTCAAGTCGTCAGCTTGAGCTTCTGGCGCACTGCTTTACATGGAAGGCCAAACATCCCATGAATGTGTATTTGTCTAATGGCTGCACTAATTGTAGAGATAATAGTCGACCTTGAAGTGCTGGGCTTTAATTACTTGCTGATGGGAGACTTTCTGATCTCGTGAACATGCAGTTGATTGAAGAGCATTGGGCGAGTTATTCTCTCGGTCCGGCTTAAATAATTACTCGGTCATATTACTCTGTACAAAATGTTCAAACACACAATTCCTGAAGAGTTCAGATCACTAGCCCATTACAGATTAGCGCACAACCTGACACATGATGAAGAACACTACTTGTATCCGTGACTTGAATCTGTAAGCTACCAAATGCACCCCGCGTTTTGCTGCATGTTTCCAAAATTTACGACACTAATTTTCAAAACCTGAGCAAGTACGGATACTACCTCCGTGATTTTTGAAGCTCTGAGACTCTGCACCGAAATACGGATAGGAATTGAAACTGGTAGTGTGTCCTGAGGTTGCAGTGAAGAACCCTGGTCAGGGGAAGTTTGTCACCGTGAGACAAATTAGGGTGGTATGAGCGGCCCCTGCATCAATGCGATCTCCGGGCCAATTTTGTTTACTTCACGTGATCTTCATTTGAATTTACCCCCCTTCGGAGTGAATTTACGAGACTTGAACACGACAACCTTACCTCATCCCCCCAAAGGAAGGGTCAAGCAGTGCGGAAACAATGTCGAGCAAACATGAACGGAACAACGGTGAGTGGTCAGGCCCGCGACGGCTCCCCTCCGTCAGGGAGAAGCTGTCGGGCTTTGTGCGGCGCGGCCGGGAAAAGGCAAAGAAGACCACAATGTCGGTCTTGGGGGAATCACGACACGAGCGACCATCCCTGGACGAGAGCATGAAGGACTCCCCGCGGGTCCAGGTGCAGGACTTTGGGACGTCGAGTCTCGAGATTGACCTGCAGTCCCTCGAGGCCTTCCGCATGGCGCCGCCGGAGCCAGCCAAGCAAGCAGGGCAGCAGAAGCAGGTGAAGAAGACTTCTTCGCGGACCTCGTCCATGACGCCCATCGCCGACATGTTTGCCAGAAAGGCCACGACAGCTGCGCTTGCAACCATCGACATACGATCGCTCAACAAGTCGTCACCATCGCTCCTCACATCGGCCGCCGCCAGCAAACCGGCCGAAGCACGCCGCCCTGGTCAAGCTCCCTTGCTCAGGGCAGCCGCACCAAGCTCTGCAGCCAGCGTAATCATCATCAACAACGGCTCGACCGGTCAAGCTCAGTCACACACCTCGAAACCATGGCCGCCGCCAGAGACGCCTCGCACAGCTGCAGCACCCATCCGCACTCAATTCTCCTCCACCGCCTCGGCGTCGAACCAGTCTAACAGAGCGCCGCTCCACGAGCCGCCACGACGCGCCGCCTTCGTGCCAGCCTATGTGCCGTCGCGGGCCGCCCCTATTACCACGCCAGCAGAGCCTGTCACCAGGCCCCACCAACAAAATGCCGACGCCGTTGCCAGGCAGCAACGGCTCTCGCACAACACGGACAAGCGCCACTCAACGCCCACTGGAATGCCCTCGTTGCCAACGACGACTACGACCACGACCACGACGGCCCTAGCGCCGAATAAGCTTCTTTTGGCAGAGATTGTCCAAACGGATCGCAGACGGTCTTGGCAACCGGCACCGACATCGGTGCCTTCAGCTTCAGGGACCCCGACGTCATCCGGACCTCCATCCGCATCCGCCCCGTGGCGTGATCGTGATCTCGGCAGCAGTCGGAAAGCATCATCCCGCATTGCCTCGGACCGCCTCGCCTGGATCCGTGAGCTCGAGGATGGCAGGAAGAAGAAGTCGACAATCAATGGCGATCTCCCCGTGCTCAGGACCATGCAGGGCGGCGTGGCGGACAAGCTGGCCAAGTTTGAGAGTCAGAGGCAGCAGCAGCAGCAGCAACAACAGGTACCGCTCACGCGGTCCAACTCGACCAGGAGTCGCATCTCGTCTGTCGCGGACACGACCTTCTCCTCGTACAACGGCCCAGCCACCGCCCGGTCGTCGCTCGACACCTGTCGCACCTCCTCTGTTTTCTCGCATTACGATGATTCGTTCCGCGAGAAGATGGAGTTCATCGCGGGCGCTGCCAACCGCGCGGCGGACGACGAGATCGAAGAAAAGCCTGTCCTGGCCAAGGTCACGTCTGCATTTGTACCTGTGGAGAAGGTGGATGGCATCGCGGGACACGCCACTCGTGCGGCGGACGACCGAATTGAAGACAAGCCCGCCCTGACGGATGCCATGCCTGCTGTTGTGCCGGTGGCGGAGAAGGTTGATGTCACCACGGTACATGCCAGCCTCGCGCCGGCGGACGACGAAAACGAAAAGACGCCCGCCCTACCAGAAGTCACGTCGACCTTTGTGTCCGTGGGGAAGATGATCAAGCCGACATGCGTTATCAAGCCTCAACCTGTTTGATTTAGGTGATTCTCTTTGGATGACGGAGAATATTTTGCATTGTTTGTTTTTTTTCCCGTTTTATTTTGCATCGTGGAGATGTATGCGCGCAGCGCACAGTTTGATACCAGTAGAGTTTCTCTACTTTGCATGATATTCCCAAAGATAATTCGCCGAGACGAGATTCTCCAGCGCTGGGTTTTGTTAGGAGCGTTTGTTTTTTGGCTGTGCATTTTGCATTGTTCTTGTATAGTATTAAGATGATTACGATAAGATGTCCTTAATGATGGAAATTGGCTTAGCTTGTTACCTCGGCGATATGACCAAATGAAGTTACGAATTCCTGACATTGGCTTCTCCCGACGGCGATGTCCGGTTGAGTGAAACAACATGCCTGTCTCGCCTACTCCGTATTACTTTGGCTGGCATTGTGAGCCTTTGATCGTATCTAGGAAAGGGTCGCGGTAACATGCATCTCCGAATATATGCTTGTAAGCGTGAGTTGCTTCTAGCCGATATGATTCATGATGTTTGAACCACTTTTGTCTAGTCACATCTGGAGCCGTTCTCTCTTGACGTTTGTTCTCTACTCATTTAGTTGCTATCTCTATGGTTCCATCAATTGCACGTAGCAAAAAAGTTCTGTATTACCTGGCTTTATTAGTGGATCGCCCTTTCACAAATATAGTCCAGAATACTGCCATCTGGGCTGACTGATTGTGATTTACCCCGTTCCAAGGTGTACACCCTAGAATTATTGTCTCGCATATAGGAGCACGTTACTGCCTAGTTCGGACTTCATCAACTTGAGAAGTAAAGACCCTGGACTCCAGAAGAGGTTACTTATACTCATCTCCTCACCCGCAGAGTGCTCGTGCCTGTTTGTTGACTCTTATCATGAGGGCTAGCTTATCAGCAAGGTCAAAGGGCATCTGCTAATGAAGTGCCCCAAACATGACGGGAAGGTGGGGCGTCATTCCGAGCAGATCAAAACCGGCGCTCTCCGCACTGCAAGCCCCTCCCAACGACTCGAACCGATTCGGAGGTCTCCAAATCCCTCAGTGACCGGCCATTGCTCATTCCACGCATCGGTAGCCGGATGGCACGAATCACCTTTGCCGTTCAGCCGTAAACCCGAGTTGTCTCTCTCCTTTGACCTCTTTGTGCTCTTATGAATAGGACTTCGGCCTTGCGGCTCTGTACCAAGTTGAGCCCACATTTTGGACTAATAGGGCATATGAACGACGATGGAGACGCGTCGCGAGGATCATCAGGACTCAGGTCGAGCGAAGTATGCCGGTGCCACCAAGGCCAATCCTATTGACTACCCACGCGAAGACGGGAACATCGAGGCTTCTTTTCCTGCCAGTCAAACCCACCAAGCCACGTTTCAACCCTCAAAGGCGGTGTCGGACACGAGTATGTTTGAGCGAATTTGCCAAGTTCAAATTTCCAAATCCAGGAGACTGAGACCTCTTAAAAGTCATTATAGACGATGTTCTCCACGATGATGTTATCGAGTATCCCGAGGGCGGGCTCCAAGCTTGGATGGTGGTGGTCGGGGCGTGGTGCGCCATGATCCCACCGATGGGCATCCTCAACACCATTTCTGTGCTCCAAGGTTGGCTACTGCAGAATGAACTTCAAGGCGTGCCCGAAAGTAAAGCAGGGTGGATATTCTCATGTTACGCATTCTTCATTACCGCCTGCGGAGCCCAAGTTGGTAGGTATACCCGGCCAATTACTACAGTCCTTCCGAAACTGACGGTCGAGACTATCGCAGGACCCGTATTTGACGCTTTTGATATCCGTGTGTTGCTCATACCAGGCTCTATCGGCACGATTGCTTCAATGATCTTTCTCAGCCTATCTACAGGTACGTCGCCATGCCTGGCCTCGCACCATCGATGCCTTCGCCCGTGAATGACTGACCCTCCCCCTGGCTGCATCAGAATTCTATCAAATGCTCCTCTCGTTTGGTGTCTGCGGCGGCATCAGCGCCGCCTGCCTCTTCAACCCGGCCCTATCAGCCATAGGACACTGGTTCTGCGAGCGACGCGCCTTCGCAACTGGCGTGGCCTGCACGGCTGGCGGCCTTGGCGGCATCGGCTTCTCTCTCATCATCCAGTACCTGGCCCCCCGCATCGGTTTCCCCTGGGCCATGCGTATCATCGCCTTCCTATCGACGGGCAGCCTGGTCGTCACCAACATCTTCCTCCGCAAACGGCTTCCGCCAAAACGCAAGGCCAAAGTCCTCCTCGACTTCCGCCTCCTGCGTAACCTCAAGTTTGGTGTCGCAGTAATTGCCATCTTCTTTGTAGAGTTTGCCGTCTTCATTCCGTACTCCTACATATCATCCTACGCCATCGCAAAGGGACTGGGGCTGCAAAAATCCTTCCTCCTCAACGTGTTGCTCAATGCAGGCGCGATACCCGGTCGCATGTTGCCCGGGTACATTGCCGACCGCGTCGGCGCCTTCAACACAATGTGCGTAACGTCTCTCTGCTGCGGCGTCTTGGTTCTGGGACTGTGGCTTGCCGCCGGCGACGTCGATGCCAAGATCATGTCCTTTACTACCTTGTTCGGTTTCTGGTCCGGGGCTGCGATTAGCCTGTCGCCCGTGTGCATCTCGCGCGTCTGCAAGATTGAGGACTATGGGAAATCGACGGGCATGGCGTACTTCATTGCGAGCTTCGGAGCCCTCGTCGGCATTCCTCTAGCGGGGTTCTTATTGAGGACCGGTACTGAGCCCTACCGGAATTTGATCATCTTTGCGGGTGCTGCGTACATGGTAGCATTTGTGGCATTTTGTGGTGCTCGAGGCATCGCAGGTGGGTGGAAACCAGCGCTGTTTTAGAAGAGAGGAATTCTAAGCTATGGACAGCCTCTCCTCGAGTCTTTAGCCGCCGGGAAGAGGTGTGCCGGGTGCCGCCAGTAGTTGATGGTATCCGTACATCTAGCAGAGATCCAAAAATCTCAACCTCTCTCGTACCCAATTGTATCCCATTTACGTCAATGCTTGCGATGACTCAAGTGATTGCATCGTTTCGGCTATGATTGAAATGAAGCTCCATCATATAAACCTCTTTGGGCTGAAAATTGATCTAATGAAAGGACTACTCCACCACTCGGAGATGAGTTTCCTTTCCGCTCATCGAGCACAGAGCCTACAGCTTCTCTCCTTATGCTAGAATATGCCATGTTTGAGCGTAATCGCTATTTAATGCCAGCTTGGACATGAATGACAATTATTCCTCATTCCAATCCAATGACTAGAGAGGAAAGAATCGGAAGAAATTCAAGCTGCACTTGGCATTCCGGTATGCGCTTAGACGGTGTATGCGCTAAGCGGTCCTCACTCGCATTCGTCGACCATGAACTTTGGATACTGAGACAACTGTTGAGAAAATTGCAAATATCTCTTAATTAGTTTATAAGTCGTCATAAATTTCGGCCATTCTTATTGAGAACAATGTATTACAATTTTAATCATTAGTGCAAACCTGCGACAACTCGCCAGTCGGCCAGTATTTTCCTAATGATTTGATCCTAAGGCAGATTGCCGGAAAAAATCGTGGTCACGAAGAACCCTCCGAAAGCCATCTCTCTCTAAGTATGGACCATGAGTCAGCTATGAACTTCTTTTCTAGAAACTTAAAGTGTCAATGTAGATAATGTACCCTCTATATAATTGAAACGAATGTTGAGGTCTTCCGCGACGCCCTTCTGTAGACCTTCATACAACTGCGCTGGGTCAATGGGTATGAAGGGGTATTTATCTGTGGTCCCCCTGAAATCTGCTTCTTCGTTGTATATCGCTGCTCGCAGTTGAGACTTGTAGGGAGTCTCCAATTTACGTTTGAGCTGGATCATGAGCTGCGGCGAGCCCCTTTCAACTTTGGGCTTCCACCTAGTTTCTCCGATGTCAATGGCCAAACAGACTTTTTCCCTGTTTTTCTCATGCTGTGTCCAAACTGGTTTTTCTCATGCTGTGTCCAAAGCACCAGGGTGTAATCAATTACCTTGTTCTCATTATCTGGTCTATATGAGATAGTAGTAAGTGGAGAAGACCGCTTGAATTTCTCGTCGTAGTCTTTTTCCGTGAGTCGTTTCTGGACTTGGGGTATACCACTGATGAAACACTTTTTTTTGGCTTTTGATACTACACTCTGTGAACCTGAAATCCGTTGAACCATTAGCTGCATCTTTGCAGAGTTCCTGGCGTATGATTATTAGGGCGATGAAGCGCCAGTACTCCTCGATGTGGGTGAAGAGGAGCGTGTAGTTAGGAAAAATTGATTTGTACCGTGGTAACGCTTTCTTCTTAATGTGATCGTCCTTGTTTTCACTATTGTCGTCTGTTGGAAAGAATGCAGCTGGTGGAAACGAAATCTGATCACACACTCTCTCCTAAGGTGCCCATGCATCCTTCCACTTCCACATTAAGATCAATAGAAAGACTTTCTTGTCGTGATTCTATTGCAGATTCCAAATATGTTCTGAATTGGTGAGGATCCCGGTATATGGCTAGGTGTGCGGGGTGTTCTTGGCTGAACGTAGAATTTCGGTAATACACTGACCAATTTTCAGAGCCGTATTTCATGGCATCTTAGTCCATTGGCCGATTACTATGCTTTGCACTTCTGAAAGCGGAAAGACAGAAATCCATGGTATCTCACCCCTTAAGTTCAATACTGAACATTTGGCGAAGCTTCAAGGCCACCCGATTCGTCTCCTCTTGCTCTTGAGTTTCGAGTTTCGTCAAGGTGTCAGCGACGCTCCCTCGCAATACAAACCCTCCGTCTTTCTTGCACCAATATGCAGCATCTGAGAACTTCCCTTCGCGGTTGGAATTCAAGAGTTCAAGCTCGGACTTCTGACAGTGATCCTCTAATAAAGATGTCACAATATGAGACTCAACGAGGTCTAGTGCTGCCTCATTTCTAAATTTCTGATATGTGCCTCGAATCACCATCTTGGTTCAAACCACATAGTCTCAAACTTATAATCGAGTGGGAGAGGGCTGGTTGCAACGGAAATGATTTGGTTAGATTTCCTCAATGATCACCGTCAGCCACGTCAATATATACATGTATACAAGGCAGATAACGTGCCCGTGGTGTATTTAGGCAGCATGCGCTCTTCGTCCCGCTGCCCACCTGTTTTTGCTTGCATTCTCCGAAATGACGCTGCATTCAACATGGTATGCTAAGTGTTAATCAACACATTATGGACCTGGGTATACACAGATGTGTTCGACTGCGCTAAGCGTTCCGATATCGAGGCATGGCTGAAAGAGCAGTATCCCTTGCGTTATGATGAAGACAAAGACAGAGACATTCAGGACTTCGATACACAGGTAACCCTTTAGCTCATAGTTACTCCATCACACCCTTGGGTAGAAGCCTTATCCTAGAAGACTTTCGGAAGCAGCGGTGTTCATCGAGTTTGGGACCCGTACAAGATTCCAGATGTACGTAGCAGACTCCTTGTTGCAAATAGTTGATGGATTGCCTGACGATTTCGAATCAGGGAGTAATGCAGGATTGGAAGAACATGAATAGCCAGCGTGAAAATTACAAGTCGTAGTATGCGCTGCTGCCTAAAGCTGAAATGTAGCAAGACCACGCTGCATCTGTGGCTTTGGTTATGGGATTGTGTTGGGGGCTAAGGACGGTAGGGGAGGGAGGCAAGGCTCAGCTATGGTTTGGGTCAAAGTAACAGCCAGTTGAATACCAGCCCTCCAACCCCCCGCCCCCCGCAGTGATAACAGGGACCTCTAGATTTGAGTCGTGCTGCCTTCTCAAATTCTTTGAGATGAACGGCAGGAAACGACTCCCTCCCAACGATGAATTAGGTACAACTAAGCTTCCAAATGACGTTCTACATTGGTCAGTGAGGAAGGAGGGTTTTTATCTTCTGGATATTGTACAAGATGAGAGAACTCGGAACTTCGCAATTCTCATCAATCACTGGGATTTGGTCAAAGAGGAGTATGGTGGAGCGGTTGCTAAACGCAGCGACAGCAATGATTGGGCGACTATGCCAATCTTGGTGTTCAAGAGTCTCATGATGAATTGGTCGTCGTACATATCTTGCATCCACAAAGCTGTACAGAACATCGTAAGTCAAGATCCAATCTGCTAGTAGAGAATAACTTGTTGATGGCTTGCTAACTGCTATTCAGCGAGCAGATGCTGCGGCTACCGACCCTCGCTGTCCAATTATCGGAGAAGCCAACGCACAAAGTCTGCAGAATGCACTCTTTATCATGGGAGGGCTCCAGACTGCAGCACATGTGTTGGAGAGTAATATCGCTACCATGAAATATGTGTATCATGAAATAAATGTTAGGCAAGATCTAGCGCGGGATGATACTTACTTGAGAGAGAAGAAGAGGATTTCGGAGTGTGTTGAGAGCGTGGTCAGAGATCTCGCGTTCCAGCGAAGCCACGTCCTAGTTATTACAGCCAAGCTGGAATCCGTCACCACCATGGGAGGAGAAGTTTTTTATTAGACTCAACCTTGGAGAGCTTTTGTCAAATTGGAGCTTTAGGCAGCTAAGTTGGTGGTAGGTCCGCGATCTCGTTAATCTCCGCAACACATATACAACGGAGACATTGACCGCAAGAACGGTCATTGAGGCCCAAACTATGAGGGTTATTGCTCTACTAACGCTATGTTTTCTTCCCCCTACCTTTGTTGCTGTAAGTGCAGAAGATCGCATCTCTCTCGTAACGGCAGACGCTGACATTGTCGGGGCTCAACACAGGGATTTCTGGATATGGGTTACATTGGTATCACATCAGAAAGAGGCGCGCTAAAGTTCGATCTCCAACCAGGACTTTGGTTTTATTTAGAGATTTCTTTGCCTCTTGTACTGGTCATCATTGTGACTTACTTGCTTTGGGACCGGCGGAACTCGCGTAAGGTAGCTCGCCAGGGGAGCTTTGTTTAACAAAGTCTTCGGGTACCGCTTTGCTCTCTTCTTTTTGTGGGGTTGCCGCTGGAGTTAGGTATTTCGTATCTAGCCTGGGCCTTAGGGAGCAGTTGCCGTACTGTTCTGAAGATTTAAATGTGGGGGTCAGCCCACCGCAAGCTGTGGCCGTCCTCACCCTACACCCCCTAAGGCATCTTTTTACCAGCTTAAAAGCGGCAACTTTAAGGTGAGCAGCTAGGTGGGGCAATCCCACCCGAGCGATAAAGTGACCGTGCTGCCGCTAACACTTATTCATGGTCATTCAGTAGCGCTAAGATAAAGCTCACACCACCACTTACAAGGTTGACCAAAAAAAAAAACCCTCAATGTATAAGTGACCTCATAATTAAAGACATCATCAAAACATGACAAGATCAAGAAAGTTTATAGTTAATAAATATTTTCAAAAATACCTCTTGAGTGTTCATAAGCTACAGATGCTTATTGATACTTTAAATTAATTTTTCTTCTATGATATTATGTTACAGACTCAGCGTATAAATCAGGCATGCTGAATATGGGCGGTTTTTTTTGTAAACCGCGCGCAAGGGGTGGAAGAGGGCCATGGTTGCCTAATCATGGTTTAAATTGATCCCGTCCAATCAAATATCACGTTGCTCGATATCTCTTTGACACGACGATCCGCTATTGAGACTCTCTTTTTCTTTTAAAACAGTCCTGTCAAGCCACCCAAGTGCATGCTGAGTATCTTTCTTGCCATACACCTTTTATCTTATTCGTGGCCACTTCAAAAAACTTGTTCATTCTCTTGACACACATTCCATCGTCTGCAATCTCGAATCTGGAATCCCACAATGGCAGATACCGCCCCCAGAGAAGCCGAGGCAGAGCGTCGCGAGGCTCTTCACATTCTTGAAGAGAAAGCCTCTCAATTGACGGAGCAAATCAAGAATAGTAGACACTTCATCGCCTTCACTGGGGCGGGTATCTCCACCTCCGCAGGTGAGTTCCAAACCTTCCTCCTCATCCCTTCTTCCCCCGGAAGCGCGGGAGACCTCGTAGGCGGATGCCAGACGGGCCGTCCACAATCCAATCTGCAGCGCACATACGCATTGATTTGCTTAGTTTCAGAGATTGACGGTGGTGATCTAGGAATTCCCGACTTCCGCGGTCCAGAAGGTGCCTGGACACTCAGAGCCCAGGGACGGCAAAGAACAGGCAAGACAACCAGCACGCTTCAGGCTGTCCCTACCAAGACCCATATGGCGCTTGTAGAGCTGCAGGAACGGGGCATCTTGAAATATCTCGTCAGTCAGAACTGCGATGGCCTTCACAGGAAGAGCGGAATATTGCCAGTATGTCCCTCGCTCTCATTCCCGCCATTCAAGGAGTTGGTCGATCAAAGGCTCACGATGTAACCCTCGCTTTCAGGAAAAGATTTCCGAGCTTCATGGTAACAGTAACCGCGAGTATTGCAAGGATTGTGGCAAGGAGTATCTGAGAGGTAAGACTTTGTTTTTTTACTCTCTCATTTTCCTATTGCATTTCCGTTCGAGCTCTCGCTCCCTGACATGTCATGGGCCATTCACCCATCATGATGGCGGTTGACAATCAAACCAGACTTCCGCGCCGTCGCCACCTACGAAAAGACTGTCCGCGACCACCGGACCGGCCGCAAGTGCGCAGTCTGCAACGGCACCCTCCTCGACACCATTGTAAACTTTGGCGAGTACCTCCCCGCGGAACCTCTCGCGCTCGCCCGCGCGAATGCCAGAAAGGCAGACCTCTGCCTCGCCCTCGGCTCGTCCCTGACCGTGCCACCGGCCTGCACGATCCCCGAAACCGTGGGGAAGAAGAAGCGCACCAAGACGAGCCCCAACGGCGGCCAGTTGGTGATTTGCAACTTGCAGAGCACGCCGCTGGACCACCTGAGCGAGCTGCGGGTCTGGGCCACCACGGACGATTTGATGGTGAAGGTGATGGAGAAGCTGGATATTCCCATCCCGAAATTCGTGCTTCGTCGCCGGTTGGTTATGGAGATTGAGATGACGGCGGAGGACAGGTATCAGGTGACGGCGAGGGGCATCGACGTCGACGGCACGCCTGCGACGTTCTTGCAGTCTGTCAAGATGCAAGGCAACAGGCGCGTTGCGAGAACCGAGCCGTTTACCATTCCGTTCCGGGGTGAGTTGTCGGCCGGGACGGAGGTGAAGGTGGACCTGGAGTTTATGGGACACTATGGCGAGCCAGTTTTGGAGATTGCCCTGGAGTATTCCGGAGAGGACAAACTTGAGATCACGTACCTGCTCGAGTATGACCCTTCCAATGGGGCGTGGGAAGTGAGTAGACAAGATGCTGGTACTCTTGCCGGACGGGGTGGAACGGCTGAAACGGATGAGGGCATGGAGGATTCGCTCATGATCTCGGCCGAGGAGGCAGGTGTACCGAGCCACATCATTGCTTCCTCTGCGGCCAGTGAGATCATTGATCTCACTTCACCGTAGCATGCCTGTCTCTGATGAAATCTCTCTTTTCTGAGTCACGAAACATGGGTGGCTTTCGGTGGCTAACGCCAACGCCAATACTGAATTAATTATATCAATCGCTAATAGTTATCACTCGAGCTGCTCTTTCTCTCTCTCTCTCTCTCTCTGAGTCTCTACTCCTCGCCATTCTTTCTACACATTCTTCCCCAGCCAAGGCGCGGGAACGGAAAATACAAGTGCAAGCAGGTAAAGCCGGAGATTGTAGAGGTCCACGGGACCGTGGCCGTGTTGGTCGTCAGCTCGGGCTTTGAGGGGGACGGGGCCATTTTGGAGCGCTCCCGCAGCCTGGCAATGCCCTTGCATACGACGAGCTGGTGAACGCTAGCACGCTGGACGGCATGGTGTACAGCTTGGCTCTGACAGAGCCACTCTATGCAGACAGTCGTTCCGCCACAATGACGGCGAATCGTTCCGGGAGGTCTTCGAGTCCGTCCTCGATTGGCAGAGAGTGCTTCGTGAGAGCAAGCAGTGCATCCTGGTGGCGGTTGCAGGCGGTGTACTGCATAGACGGCGACGTCTGTCCGCTGCGAGAGCTCGTTGACAGTGCCAAAGGAGTGTGCCCCAAGGGCAACATAGAGTTCTTGATCGATGAGGCCCACGGGATCGGTATCGTTAGCCCCAAGGACGCTGAACTCGTGACACCGTCGGAACGGAGGAGATTGCCCTTGATATTCACACCTGCGGTCAGCGCTTGACTTCCACGGGTGGTGAGTGGCAACCCGCGGGGCTGTGATACTCACCAAATGATTCACAGCAGCTAGTCTTGGCCGGGCTACAGTGCGAACTGCTCTCACTGTATTTGCTCGGTCGACGATCGGTCGTGTGCACTACGGCAGCTACCTTCCCCATGGTGGCGGCCATGAGAGCCGGATACGATAAGAAAGAGAATGTACCGGAGTCCTTACTAACATAAACACGCATCAGGTCCAAGAGAATATTACCCCGCGGTACGCAAGCGACAGAGCCGTATTCGCGTCATCGTGCACGGGACAAACACTGGAGAGCAGATTGACGGCATCGCGAAGGCCACGTGTGAATATGCACGGGAAATGGCCGAGATAGAGACCGGAGCGGAGAGCGTTTCTAAGAAATCGCCGTTCTGGTCAACCTCTTTCTCTACGCCCTGGACGCAACCACGCTGGCCGCCCTGGGCGGAGCACTTGCGAGATACAGCAGCCGCCGTAGCATTCATCCCTGAGCTGAGGAAGCTCGAACTCCCAGAGAAAACGTTGTGGCTCATCAAGCAGGCCTATCAGACACCAATCAGAGCAGTCATCTACACCATGATCGGTGTTGGCGGCCTTGGGCTCGTGGCTTCGTTCCTCGCGAGTGAATTGACCCTGCAAAAGAAGGAAGTGTTTTAGCAACATTCCGATGGCTGGACGAATTCTGGGTTGAGGCAGTCACAGCAACACAATGAGATCAGTCCCCCAAAAGAAATTGCTCGACCCCCTTCTTCAGTGTCGGGGTATAGCTTGTAGGGAGCCACGGTCACGCTGTTCACTCCAGCAATGGCTTCGACGACAAAGGGGACATGCCAATCGTTATCTGCGGCATGACTTCCCGTGGTCTGCTATCTACCCAAGACCTCTCGGAGTTCCTCCTCACCAAGGGCGAAGCCCGCGGCCGTTTCCCCAAACCCCATTCGAAATTATACGCCAAACACTCAGACGAAGGAAAGCTGGGCACCGTGGCGACCGAGCACGACTATTTTCCTCGCTGAGAGTGTCGACCGAGGCGCACTGAACACCTCCTTCAGCATGACGAGCAGCGAGGTTGAGAGGGCCGATCCGTAGCGGAGGTTGATGCTCGAGGTGGCCAGGAAGTCTCTCCTATGAGATGGACTTGCAAGGCCCGAGGTAAGTTCTTCTACTACCCCAACCCCGAGTCTTGGCAACTACGCAATCTCTGGCGTCTCGATTGCCCTTAGCGACTCGTTCGTCGATACAGAGTTTGATGTTTGCACCAGATGCGGTGCCACTACCGTGTCAAGCTGTTTCGACCCTTCGGCGTCGTAAATCCTCGTCAGCGGTTTGGGACTCTGGGTGGCCTGGGCCGGGCCGTTTCCCTCTCCGAGCAGGAGCTGCTCGACACCACCACCTTGGCCATCGCCCGAGCGCGAGTCTCAGCGGCGGGAGCATCCGAGGAAGTAGTCCAGAGCTGGTCAGACCAGGACGCCTCCGTCCCGGGTCTCGGCTCCGACACGCCGCTCAACAGCCCGGGTAACCGCGCCGTGTGTCGGAACGATAGGCGCACGGCGGCCTACCACAGCAAGAACGGCAGCGGCGCGCCGGCGCGGCGGAGGCGAGGGCGCATCGAGTCAGGCGCTGAAGGTCGCGCTGGCCGGTGCTCGGGCGTGTATCAAAATCTCGAGCTGTCAATGGTGTATGGGCAAAAGCTGGAATGCTTCGAGGTCTCTTAGCCTTGACCCGCTTGGCATTCCTGGAGGAAGTCCCGATGGGCCGAGGTGATTTAGCGTAGCGGAGCGCCATCGGTGGTAAAAAGGCGACTCAACGTCACGAGACAATCCCAGTTCCATAATCTGATTCGAGCATCGTTATTTTGACAATGAGAAACTTTCTTGGTTAAGAGGAGGGCATCATCGAGAACGCAAACCCCAGGTGTCCGGAAACTAGACTGCGTTTTGGAAGCGAAGGAAGCGTATCCTCGCTGAGTCTCGTATTTACCCAGGTACAAGGGAGTGGCTTGATCCAGCTGCCAGCTGGAGTTGACTATGCAGTCACCAAGTACTTCCTACAGACTGCAGCCAGCCAGGGGTTTATTGATGACTGCGTCAGGAATCAGAAGCACGTGCGAGGGTTAGGTGAGGCTTGATCGACATTCTTGAACTCGGTCGTGGAAATGGGACGAAATCTTCTGCCGCCTAACTTACCCCAGATCTCAATCAGACTAGTGCGATAGAATGCACGCCGAGCGTCGAGATACGTGCCGCTTGGAGACGTGGATAATCATACCTCAACCTCGCAGAGAATGGACAAGCCGCCGGACTGCGTTGAAGACATGATTGACTAGCGGTAAAAGTCGTCATGCGAACGATACGGTATACTCCAAGTGTGTGAGTCAAGAGCTTGTTTTGGCCCAGTGAGGTCGGTAAGCACTTGGGCGACGCGATGTCATGGAGAGTGGCGGGGACCCCGCGGCCCTCGCCGGAGGTGAGGAGATTCTCGTATCCATCGTGAGATTTAGGTCAGTAGACGATGTGACGATGCAGCGCTGTGCCGCAACAAGGTGACCTGGCCAGGTGGTTTGTTGGTCGGGCGAAGGCAAGCGACGATGGACCTTTCCATAGGGTAGCCCAGTGATGGTGGGTGGGTTGCTGCTGCAAAGTGCCGACAGTCTGGGGAGAGGCGGGTCGAGTGTAAGGATCCGTACAGATAGAGGGTGGTGAGATGGCGGGGTGAAAATCCGCGCGAAATTGCCTCACTGGCACACTCGTCCTCTCGCTATGCCAAAGGACTTTTCCCACTGAGGACGCGGAGTGAAGTAATGACAAGAGGCTGCGTAGCAACCCTCCTAGCGACGGATGATGCGGCGGCGTGAGGGGAAATGCGAGCTAAGAAGCGGCGAGCTGCAAGGAAGAGAAGACGGAAAGGGACGGGCGAGTAAGGCGACGGGGTGCTGCAATGTGCATTAGCAGCGGCTAGGGTATCAAAAGGGATCAATCAAGCCAGTCCAGCAGTCAGTCGATCGGGAGACGAGAGTGTGTGAGCGAGGCCAACCTGGAAACAAGTTGAGCGTTCAAGCGAGCGCCTTTGTCGTGTCCTCATTGGGGTTAGCGACTCAGGAAACGGCCGGTTGCCACCTGATGAAGAGTTGTCAAGTGAACGATGGACGGGTAGTCTGGAAAATGGTGATATTATTGTCCCATCGTATAAGAACGACTAGCATTAAGCTTAGATGCCGTTGATGATGGTAAGGTAAGATACGGATAGGTATCCGTACGTAGTCGAGGTCAAGAGGGTGGAGCTGGGAATTGGATGTCTTGCAGAGGAATGCGGGTGGCAGAAGGAGAAGCCCCGCGGAAGCAAACTGAAGAAGACGAGGACTTGCATAAATCCAAGATATGTAGTTACCCATCTTGCCTTCCTTTCCAGGAGGCAGGCAGATGGTGTCGGGGGATAAAGTAGTTGCTTTTAGAAAATTGAGGGAAGGCAAGAACAGTTGGCAGTCGCCCAGAGCAATTCCGTCCTTCCGCCTTAGCCGAGCTGTGCTCCTACCTAAGGAAGGCGCGATGTTGCTTTGTTTGGAGTTGCCCAGCGAGGCAGCGATGCCTACCACCTGAGAGCTGGCGATGCCCCATTCGCCTGTCCCAATCCGGCCAAGCCCATCACTGATTGGCTTTCGATCGGTTGTCTCGATCGTTCGAGAGAGGCTAGGCTACCCCTGGCTAGAGTACGCTAAGCGAAAGCCACTACCTTAAGCAGGGGGATGAAGGAGATGGACCTTTTGGATTTTCCGCTTCCTCTCTGTACTCTCTTCTCCCACGCGAGTTGTCATTCCAACCGCACCGTTGGGCAAGGCGTTGGACACGGGAGAGAAGAAACAGACTTTGCAAGCGTTCGAAGAGGCTCATCGCCCAACCCCACTTACAACTGCCCCTTGTGGAGCTGGCTTGTGCGCCGTCGACAGACGTCGAAACAACCGCCCAATAACCGGAGCAACGCAAGGGTTGACAGCTCAACACGCCTTCTCTGTCGACTCCGCTTCTCTTCATGCTCCATCTACTCCAAAAACCTCCGGATTCTTCCAACAAGTCATCCACCGTATTCCTGGCGCCGTTTCCACCTGGTGAGATCACCGGCGGGATACCGGGCCCATCATTCCTCCTCCCCATCCACAGTCAGTCCCATCTCTGCGACACTCGCTGCCCTCCGTGTGGCTTGCTTTACCATGACGACCGTGTCCCGCCGTCAACTGCCGCATGTCTTTGCCCAGTGCCGTGTCCCTGGAACATTGAAGTCATGACAGAACACCACACTAGGCACCGGTACGACCTGACGGACGCCGCCATCGCCCATGCGCCATGTGCCCGAATTTGACAAACCGCCGGTGGTTCACCGGGGACTGGCCGACCTCAACTCGCCCTACGTGGTGTAAGCAGACTCGGGCTCGCTAGCAGAGCACCGGCGCAACCTTCCACTGACTGGCACCTTTGCCATGATGTAGCCCGGCCTGCCAACGTGGGCACTACTGCTACCTTGCATGTCGACATGGTGCCTCATCTTGTGGGATGGTTGGGTGGGAACATGGCTTAAGGGAAACCAAGAGATCAACCACGAGCCGGACTGCAGCTCCTGCTCGTATTCTGCTGGATGCTGGATAGCCCGCCCGAATGGGATGGATGGATGGATGGATGGATGGATGGATGGATGGATGACGGATGTATCACTCCCCGCCGTAGCCCGGCATGGCTACCAGCAACCGGCAACCACCCACACCTTCGTCTTATTCTGATAAAGTCCGCTTCGCTGCGCCGAGAGTACGGTTGAAGTTTCCTCCTTCTCTCCTCACCCACGGTCGCTACGAATAAGTCGTCCTCTCGCTCTAATCAACTAGTAGACTTTCAGAGTCACTGTCATTCGCTTCCAACAAAACCAAAGATGCGCGGCCTCTACATGGGACTCGGCGCCATTGCCCTGGCGTCCGTCAATGCCTGGGAATACCCCTTTTGCGTACGTCTGCTTCTCCCCCTGTCTTCTTTGTCTGTTCCGTACAGTCATCCTAATTTCGTCTCATCTGTCTGTCCATTCTCCGCCAGATGAGATGTACCGTACACGAACAACTGAATGTAACGATGAGAACTTTTGACTGACCCATCACAGGAGCAAGATGGGTGCTACCGGAACCTCGTCGACGAGCGCTTCGCGGAGGAGGCCGAGGGCTTCTGTGTGGAGTTCCTCCACGGAACTACTACTGCTGCCGCTGCCATCCCTACGGACTTCAACAACTGCAACGGAGATGTGAAGGCTGTCTCCTCTGCCTGCTCATGCATCACCTACAGCTTGAGCACAACGGCCCCTGTCACCACCAGCACCTCTGCCCCCTCGACTACCAGTACCACTACTCCCCCGATCACCGTCAGCACTACCGAGGCCACCAAGACTACCTGGTCCTCCAGTGAGGTGGTCTCCACGAGCACATCCGAGGACGTTCCTACCTCTACTCCCGTCACATCGGAGGCGAGCACATTGTCCACCTGGGTTAGCAGCACCAAGGTTTACAGCACCTCCACCTCTTCTGAGGACTGCACGACTTCGTCCACGAGTGTCAGCTCTGCCAAGGAGTACAGCACCTCCACCTCCTCCGAAGATTGCACTACCTCTTCCACCGCCGTCAGCAGCACCGAGGTCCACAGCACAACTACTTTCTCGGAAGACTGCACTACCTCAACTGTCGTCAGCAGCATCAAGGGCATCTCAACCTCGACGAGCGAGATCGTGAGCATCACAGAGTACCAAAACACCACGACCCCTGCTACCGAGGACTGCACCACTTCCACTGCGGTCAGCAGCACTGAAGTTTACAGCACAACCAGCGAGGACTGCACCACCGAGACGACCGTGAGCAGCACCAAGAGCCATCACTCGCACTCCAGCAAGCCCTTGACTCACGTCCCTCCCGCTCCCACCACTACTGAGGACTGTACCACCGAGACTGCTGTCAGCAGCATCAAGGGAGAGAGCACAACCAAGAGTCATCACCCTCACTCCAGCAAGCCTTCCACCTGGGTCTCTCCTCCTCCCGTGACGACTCCATACGCCAATACGACAAGCGAGAAGCCTCTTTACACTGAGACCAGCACCACTGAGCTGACCACGTCCACCGTCTACACCACGATAGTCGAGACCGTGACGAGATGCCCTCCGAGCGTCACGAACTGCCCTCACACCCCCATCATCACAACCAAGACTGTCGCCATCTTGACGACCATCTGTCCCGTCACGGAAGAGTCCTCTACGCCCGCTCCCACCCAACCCGCTCCTCCGCCGACGACCTGGACAACCTCTACAGTCTACACCACAAAGGTTTACACCATCACCAGGTGTCCTCCCAGTGTTCCCGACTGCCCCGAGGGACCTCACACCACCACTGAGACCATTCCTGTCTCCACCACCATCTGCCCCGTCACCGAGAGCGTGCCTCACACTTTCACCACTGTACTCCCACTTCCTAGCAGCCAGCCTGCTGCGCCGACCGCCGGCACTCCTCCTGCTGGCACTCCTCCCGCTGGAACTCCTCCTGCTCCTCCTGCCAGTACTTACCCGGCACCTCCCGCTGGTGCACCCCCAGCTGGAACTCCTCCCGCTGGCACTCCTCCCGCCGGCACTCCTCCTGCTGGCACTCCTCCCGCCGGCACTCCTCCCGCTGGAACTCCTCCTGCCCCTCCCGCTGGTACACACCCAGCTGGAACTCCTCCCGCCGGCCCTCCTCCTGCTGGCACTCCTCCTGCTGGCACTCCTCCTGCTGGAAATCCCCCTGCTCCTCCTGCCAGTACTCACCCGGCACCTCCCGCTGGTACACCCCCAGCTGGCATTCCTCCCGCCCCGCCTGCTAGCAGCCCCCTTGCTCCTCCCGCTGGTTTCCCCCCCGCTGGCACCGCCGTGCCCCCTCCGGCTGGTACCCCTTCTGCCCCGCCTGCCGGCTCTTCTCCTCCTTCAACTTCTGCTCCCGCAGGAACTCCTCCCGCCGCCACCACATTCGTCACCTCTCCCAGCAAGACCACGACGCCTCCAGTCCAAGTCACCAACGCTGCTAATCGTCTCGGCTCCGGTGTCTTCGCCGCGGCCGCTGGCGTTGTAGTTGCTGCTCTACTCTAAAATCAGCCATGCGCCTGGATTGTTGACTTTCAAGCGAGTTTTTTTGTTCAATGTATAATTTGATGGGAAACAACGTTCACACGACACCAATGTGGATATGGGACACGTAATGCATGTTCATAGCGATAGTCGTACCTTACAAAAATTGAGAAAACCCTCCATCATGCGGCTCTGTTGATAATACTTGTCCTCTAATAGAATAAATGCCGATATGTTTCGCAACTTTGCAGTGAACCATTTTCTCCCATGATCCACCACCCTCGATGCTTGTGAACTACCTTACCTAGCCCTGTTGACGTGCAAACGCGGAATCGAATATGCTCCGACTACCACCACTTCATATAGCCAATCACCTCTCTTCAGTCATGGGAGCCCTTTTACAGAGAGATATCAAACCTTCTGTGCTAGAAATAGCCAAGAGAACATTTCCTGCAGCTTCTTATTTTATTCTATGGTGCGCCAAAGGAATTCGATTAGGCCAATGATGCGAGTCTTGTGGGAGGAGTATATTTATCACGACAGGCTGTTCTACATAGGGCTAGATGCCTATTCACATCTGCCTCATCACAAGGGTCTCCCGAGTTCTCCTGCATCGTGTCTTGTAAATAAAAGTATCTTGTTCCCTTCCACTCTTCTGTATAATGGCATCAAGCATCTATTCCTATTAATGCTGTTTGCTGATATGCGCTCCAACTCGTGACGCAGATGCCAGATGGCAGGTCGTAAATAAGCAAGAATTAGGGAGAGCATCGAAAGACCAGTAGTTCGAAAACATATCTTCGTCTCGCTAGCTAGCCAAAGTTCGATAAACGCAAAGAGCTTGTACCAGGACGGAGCTTCCTTACTTGTAGTGAAATGGCTTCAAGGAAAGGGGACACGGCCTGTAGACGGATTTTGAGACCTGGTAGATGAGAAGATTGTCAGTAAATTTGATCAGGTCCATTCAAGAAGATAATCAGAGGGGATTGGGATGCTCATTTCAGACACCTTACGACGTGTCACTCAATGAAGGGTTCATGGTACACTAATGTCGTCATCATAATGAGGCAGGAGATAAAGTTTTCCGCTGCGTGAGTATGGGACAGGGGGAAATGGGCATAAACTTACCACCATGCGATGAGGAGACGATTAAGAGTCCAACTTTTGAGGCCTAGGTGATGTGGATATGGTCAGCTTTGTGTCATTGCAGCAAGAAGCCGATGGAAAGAGGGGGGGCTCATGTCGGACTCAGAATGTTCTATTGCTCATTGAAGTGCTCTCGGTGCAACACGGTTGACATCATCATGAGGCTGGTGACGACTCTCTCTGCGGCGTGGGGGTCGGGGGAGGGTGAGCTTGGGCTTACATTGTTGAGGTGAGAATCTTTGGTGTCTTGGTGTGAGTTCTGAAAGATGTGGTGTCAGCTTCTGGTTTTCAAAAGAGAGGGGCAGAGATATGGAAGAGATATTGGAGAGGTGGAATTCAGAGAGTAGATGTGAATTTGGGAACTTACTTAGAGCTTCAAGACGAGGTATTGCTGTCTGAGAGAAATTCTGGCACTGCGAGATGGAAGGAAAAAGTAGAAATGAGCTCTCGATGGACATGGAGAGGGTAAGAGAAGAAAACCCTCAGACCCATCAAACGTCTGTCTCTCGGGGTGATTGCTCAGAAACCAATAGATCTCGGATGCAGGATTTTTGTCATCACATGGAATGGAACCAATTCAAAAGCCATCATGGCTTGCAAGTGGTACTGGCAGGGTAAGAAATGACCTTGGGACTTGAACTTGCCGCACGCGCCGAGAAGAAGGATTGGCGAACCAGAAGATGGAGATACTGTATTCCTGCGTCATGATAATGGATTAGGAAAGTGTGAAAACTCGGAGCGACAAAATGGAAGGAGACGGAGAAAAGAGAAGAAACATTCGATCAGATCACCTCTGTATAATCGCTCAGAGACCAATGGATCTCAGTTGCCTGGTTGTATCATCATGAAGAATGGAAACGCCACAAAGGCTTGACAGCTTGCTGGTGGTAGGATAAAAAATAGAAATGGTAAGCTTACCAAACGCCTCGAGAGCTCGAGGAGAAGGATTTGCGAATTGGAACATGGCGGTACCGCAGTCTGCGTCGTGGTGATGAATTAGCAAAATGAAGGAGCGCCGAGTAGTAGGAGAGGAGAAGACGGGGATAGAGACAGGAAGCTCAATCAGAACATTATTCGCGATTCATGCATCATGGACTCGTTGGCCTCACCAGTCCTGCGTTATCATCATGAAGAGCTGGGGAAAACTTTGGTGGAGTAGGGAGGGGAGGGAAAGACTTACTAGGTTGCAAACATGGTTTGAAGATGATCTGTTTCGGAGAAGAAGATTTCTCGAGCCTTGGTGATGAGTAAAAGATGTAGAGGATGGAGAGGATTGACAGGATGAGAAGGAAAAAGGTGGGAGAAAGGAAAGAGATCTGGGGAGAGGGAAGAAGATGCTAAGTTTGTTGACCTGGCGATGGAAGGTACCCGCTGTTTCAATTCTCAGGATGTGAACTAAGGCTAAGTTTCGTCATGGTAACCAGAAGCATATATGAATTCTTTGTTTTTTAAATTGCATAGGGATGATGATCATGGTGCTAAGATATAGTAGCACTTTACGGATGAGGTTCTTTCTTCCGGGTTTGGGGCCGGGTGAACGGCCCCACTTGGGTCCGGTGGACTGTTGAACAGGTGCAGCCCGCTCAAAGCTAGTTTTCACACTCAGTTCAGTCACGGGCTTGCAATAAGGCAGACATATATAGTGCGCAACAGGCCTCCTGGATTCAAGATCAACCAAAATGTATATAGAGCTATTCTTGGAAGCATACGTGGTTTAAGAGTTTCATCATGAAAGGTCCCTCTTGTTCAGCGGATGCTGAAAAAGAGGCTTTGGTAGTCCTGCTGGGGTTTACAGATGTGCTAGCCTCAGAAATATGTATCCTGCATCTCGAATCATATTCAGAAAATCAAAATTGATGGTAGAAAGAAAATTGAAAGGCAATCAATCACACAAGTTTGAGATACAAATATTTGTTTCCATCTTTTTCATTTTTGCCTACGTAAAGCAAGACCCAATGCCTAATTGACCCTGTCCAGTACCTTGACATTCATTCTAGAGTGGGCAGGATGGCCTCTGACTAGAAGCACCTACAATAGTCTTGCAAGTTGAAGGTATGAACGAATCACCGAGTTGAGATCCCAGATGATGTATAATTGCTCCACAACGGTGGCCTGATACTGGCAGAGTGAGGTGCGCCGTTTACATACAACAAGAGACTGTCTACTTGGTAATCGTGAATCAGAAACTAGATGGCCTTACCCGAATTTTTTATAGACTCTCGCTCATCCGCCTGCCAAGTGTGCCTTTGCCATTTGAACCGGTTGAAGGTGGACCTGTATTTGAACCGGTGTCTGAATGTTGGAGTCAATGACATGACATGTAGGGTGCTTGGGATTGCAAGAATATGGCAGGACCTTTTATCCCAGTATTAGTGCATCAGAACAATTCCAAAACATTCAGAAGGGTAGCCTTGAATTTAAGGGATCCGGTATGGAATAGGATGTTACAATGGAAACCATCGTAGCCAAAGCCTAAAGGCAGATATCTAGCGCATGGGCCATTTGGCAATGACAATGTCACGAGTTGAGGAATGATCTCAACTACAAGTCAGTCAGACGAGGGTAATGCAAGGGCTCAACTACAATGACATCGCAGTAGCAAGGAAGAAATCTGTTCGACGTCAAACAAAACATCTTTCAACTTAAGCCATGAAACCCAGGTAAGCAAATGCCAACACCATGTTGAGAAGTGTCTCCCTTTCGCCTAACGTCTCCCATCAAAACTAGGATTGTGTGATTCGAACGCATATAATGAATTGGTAGGGTATCAAAACGGAATGGCGGCCTCTAAATTACAAATGTTTGTATAGCCAAATGATCTCGATATCTGATCGCTGTGAGGGTGCATCTCGTTAATGCTTCTGATATCAGGCGGGTCGGTATGATATACTGGCGTGAGCTAGAGGAGGCCGCAGCATTGCTATGCGCCTGTCGAGACCAACAGGAGTAGCTCCTCAATTATGCCATCTCGAGCAATATCGCTGGGTGTCCTGCAACATATTCTGATGTATGTATTAGTTGTGAAGTGTCGCACGCTGGCGGTGTCTCTGCTTCGGCGTTCGTGGTCTTGGGTGATGTTGATGGCGGGTGTGGTATTTCAACCTAATGTTGCAAATAATTAGCTTCGGCTATCTCGTGGACTGCTCGTTTGGAAAGGTGTCTTTACCTCTTTCATTATGATTGGTCAATCACCTATGGTTAATCCAGTAAATGAAGCCGCCGACACCGAATATACATGTGCCAGCTGTGCATATAAGTCAGCCAAAGTTTCGTTTCAAAGTCGCCACTCCGGTACAAGTCGACTTACCTACTGCCAGTGTCTCTAGTACGGTGTGGTCGACGCTTCTTTTCATGATCTCGTGTCCAACTTCCATCATCCCCTCCTGGATAAGCCGCGTATCGAGAACAGGCATGTTGTCTAAGTAGATAAAGAGCCGCGATCCCGATGGGCCAGCGAAATAATGTATATGAAGGCAATTAATCGGAAAAGACGAAGATGCGCAAAGATCACCGGGATCAACAACATGGACGAGTCTTTCTTTTGTGGACGCCCTTGAACAAAGTTGTGGTTCTGGGTGCCCATATATCATCAAAAAATCTAGATGCCCGATCCCGTCGGTCCCGCAACTTGACCACACCGATGCGACGGGGAATGGCCAGGGTTCGTGGATTACCACCATATAATGCCAAGAGATTTGAAGCGTCCGCCTGAGTCTATATGGTCATTCCCACACACGCGGGCTTGGGAATGGGCTCATGTCATCTCATTTCGGTTTCAAAAGTGGGTGCAGCAAATGCGAGAGGATGGGTGTCATCACGGATCAAAGGAAATGGTCCCATTGTCTACGAGGTAGTTTCGGGGCTCCCCTTAAACCGGGCTGGTACCGGGCCCCGGGGGTCGCATTCTGTCAAAGAACCCCACCCCTGATCTGTCACCTGGGGGTTTGTGGGTTTTTCCAACCTTGATTTACGGATCTGCGAACTACTGCCGATGATTACTGAACATAATAAATGATTTGGTTTGATGTGCTATCATCTGCACGGTTTCGAAGTGATATACACCGTGAGCACACGTCTCTTGACTTTTTCGCCATCCCGTCGATCATCTCATGTTCCCCCTTCAAGTTTTGCCAGCAACACAGCCTCACACCATGGTCCTGCGACTTTATCGTGATGTGAAGCCTAAGTGAGTCCATTCTGGGGCGAGAACACTGTGGCCCCCACCGTTTCAGCCTCCTGAAACAAGGAGGATCTACGG
Organism: Colletotrichum orchidophilum; assembly: GCF_001831195.1. Taxonomy (NCBI): domain Eukaryota; kingdom Fungi; phylum Ascomycota; class Sordariomycetes; order Glomerellales; family Glomerellaceae; genus Colletotrichum; species Colletotrichum orchidophilum. Next base: position 148,877 of record NW_019173028.1, read on the forward strand.
AGGGTCGCATGAACCCCCTGCTCAACTGAATGCCGCGTCGGCTCATCTACCCACTCCGTTCGCCGGCCGAAATATTACATTAGACGGCGAGGGGCTCTTCACCGTCCAATGTGATGAATCCCTTTCGATCAAGTTCCTCTGTTGTTATGTTGCAGGTAAGTGGAAGCGAGGACCGCTTCAGCCGCATCAACAATTTGGGGAACATTGCGTACATAAGTAGACTCGATGGTATTTCGCGAGTCCGATTTCAACAAAAGCTTTCATCTTTTCGAATGTTGGTAGCCAAGCATCGAATCTCACTTGACAGGTGTTTCTCTCCTGATGTGACAAGCCGCGACGTCTTGGCCAAGCTTTTGGCCTCGTGTCATTCAGCGCTGCAACGTCGGCACTGCCGCGACTTGAGACGATCCCGAATTGACTACCACAGAAACCTTCGTCCACGCCTTCTTCAATGGCAATAAACTTGATTGCGAAAGGTACAGAAGTGCTAAGATGATCAATCCGGGCTCTTGATATTGTCGACCACAGGCCTCGTAATGTTCAGCACGCTTTGCATTTTTCTCCCCTTTTCTTCCTCTCTTAGAAACTGGGCCAATGATTATTAGCTCAAGGCTTGTCTTGAGAGTGGTGCAGAGGCAGAAGGGAAATATGTCATCGATTTGGTTTGGGTCCTAAGTGGAATGCCCCTATTGGGCTAAACCGTGCTCTTTCACGACCTCACCTAGCAACCATTCGCCCCCGAAAAGAACGCTTAACAAGTGTCTTATCATGGCCCTTGGTCAAGCCGTCAGCTAAGTGTAGGTCTAAGTATTGATGCCAATGCGAACGCCGCCGTTCCCACGTATCGTCGAAACCTCATTGATCTTCACTAATAGTGATGTTTCGTTAGTAAGCCACGCAAGCATCCCGGAGCCACTTTACACAGACTGAGATGGAGAATTGTTGGATATATATTGTTATGTATAGTATGATACTGTGATCTCTTTACTGGACGAAGCTCTGGTCGAAGTGCTCTTGCTGCGTGTCTCTTGCTATGTGCCATCTTACTGGGTGGGCCATAAAAGCCTTCTTAACATGTAGAGCCTGGTGAGACAGAGCATCAAGAATCATACAATACAAAATCTAACAATACCTGGTATTTCAAATTCGTCTAGATTGGATTAGTTAGAGTAATATTAAGACTTGAGATCGTACCGAAGCACTAAGAGACATCATTTCAACTTAAAAATATCGTTAAACCTCCATTTTCATGATTTAGACCTTGTTAGTTTACGTAATCACAGGGTGATTTGTTCGATCGAACCGTGGTGACGAAGGGTCAATTACTCTTATATTAATCTCTGCGTGAAGTGAAAAAGAGAGGTTCCAACCGTAGGTTAGATCGCCGGTCAAACGCTAATATAGAGACCCTCAGATAGCCCCTGCACTAGCGCTGACTCAAGGTCGAATTAGGCTTTTAATCCGACACTAACTATCTCTTTTTTATCGTTAATTTTATATAATTAAAAAGGCAATTCGACGATCTCGCGATAGTATATAATACGCTAATAAAAGTAATATTTATAATTCCTTTTCTATTTCTTTTTTAAACCCTTTTTATATAATTTATCTTTTTATATATATTATAATCGTTCCGTTATTAATAAATCGTTTTAAATTTAAATTTAAGTTTTATTTAATAAAAACGTTTATTAAATTATCTTCGCTATTAATCTAACGGATCTTAAGAATTTTATATCGCTTATACGATTATTATAAAGCTATAATATTTATTATTAACTTTTTTTTTTTAATAGTTCTTAATTTAATAAAGTATTTATATAATAAATAGGAATTTATATAAACGATTGTTAATATCGTAAGTAAAATTAATTAATTTATAATCTATTTAAACGTAATAAAGATTGCGTAAGTGAAATCGACGTCGTTAATTATTTTATAAACTTTTAAAACTAAAACGTTTCTAATTACTTTTTTATTTTTAATTAATAAATAATAAACGATATTATTATAGATTATAAGTTAATCGTTTTTTATAGCCTCGTTTACTAAAATAATAATATATCCGAATTAAAAAGTTAAATCTACGTTATTTATAAATAATCCGTCGACAAAAACGTAAAGCTTAGTAAAAGCTAAATTTAGTAAATAATAAATTAGCCCGCGATTTAAATTTATTACTTATTAACTTAGCCGTTTATTTAATATAATAACGTTTTTTTTAATTAAATCCGTAGTTTATACTACTTTTATAATATTAAATATTACTTTTAATTAATAAATATTAATAATATACGATCCTTTATTACGACCTAACACGCATTACCAAACCAAGGCCCTGCCCCACAGGACCTACGGCGGCTACTATACTATATATATAATAATAACGGCTCCCTTTAAAATAAAAAAACTATAAATGAATTATATAACTACGATCGTATAATAAAATAAAGAACGGACGCTTATAAATAAATAAAATAAGCGATTATAAAAATATAAAACGGACGATCGTTTAATAAACCGTTAAATAATAAATAAATAAAATATTATAAAAGATATATTTATAATTAAGACTTATATATAAAATAGCCTAAGCTAGGCTTAAGGATAGACTTTTATAGCTTTTTTAATAATTAATTCTTATACTAAATTTAATAATCGCTTTTAGTTATTTTTACTAAGAACCTTATTAAAAAAACTATGACTAATTACCGAAGCTTTTTTATTTAACGACTTATAAATAATAGCTTTTTTAAAGTTATTTTAATAACGACTATTATTTATAAGTATCGTAGCCCTGACTTTTGTTAACATAAACCTCATTACGACTAGCTAGCCGTAATATCCTTTTACTTATTTTACTTAATATCTTTTTTATTAATTACGTAATATAAAGTTAATAAGGGTAATCTTTTCTCTTTACCTTTTTTAATAAAAAATAATAATATCGCCCTTAATTATAAAGATCTTATTATTAAATGTTAATAAGTAGTTAATAATAAAAATCTTTTTTAGTTTAATATTACGACCTAACACGCATTGCTAGACTAGGGCCCTGCTTTATAGGACCTACGGCGGCTATTATATTATATATATAATAATAACGGCTCCCCTTAAGACGAAAGAACTATAAATAAATTATATAATTACGATTATATAATAAAATAAAGAACGGACGTTTATAAATAAATAAAATAAGCGATTATAAAAATATAAGACGGACGACCGTTTAATAAACTATTAAATAATAAATAAATAAAATATTATAAAAAATATATTTACGATTAAGATTTATATATAGGATAGCCCGAGCTGGGCTTAAGGATAGACTTTTATAACTTTTTTAATAATTAATTTTTATATTAAATTTAATAATCGTTTTTAACTATCTTTATTAAAAACTTTATTAATAAGATTATAATTAATTATTAAAGCTTTTTTATTTAACGATTTATAAATAATAGCTTTTTTAAAATTATTTTAATAACAATTATTATTTATAAATATTATAGCCTCGACTTTTATTAATATAAACCTTATTACGACTAATTAACCATAATATTTTAATTACTTTTATTTAATAAATCGATTTTATAAAAACTTATTAAATAATATAAACGATATTTATTAAATCTTTTTTTAATAAAAATAAAAAGCCTTAGGTTTTAAATATCGAGCTAGCCTAAGCCGAAAAAAACGTAAAAATATTTAATATTAAATATAATTTTAATAAGGACGCGGTTTTTAATAAGATAATATATATTAAAATACGCTACGTCGTTAATTAAAATATTTAATATAATAAAAAATTAATAGACTTTTTTAATATTATTATTATTTAATTAACGAAAACTTAAGCTAAAAACGATTATAATATCGTTTATATATAAAAACTATTTAATACTATGTTTAAAAGATTTAATATTTAATATAAAAAGATTTTAAAACTTATTAAATAAATAAATACGTTTTAAAACGCCGTTAATATTATTATTATTTTTTTTATTAAAGGATAATAAAAGTTTAAATTTAATATATTTATTATTTTTAACGACACTTTTAGAATTTTAAAAAGATTTTTAATTTAAATTAAAAACTTTTAAAACTTTTATTAAAAAGATTTTAATAACAAAATTAAAAAAGTTATATATACTATTAACTTTTTTAAAAAACGAGTTTTTAAATAGTTTGAACTTTTTTAAAAAGAATATTTTAAAAAAGAAATTTTTAATAAATATTTTATTAAAATATAAGATATTTATTATAATTTTAAAAGATTTAAAAAAGCTTTTAAATCGTTTTTTTAAAATTTAAATAAAAAACGATAAGCCGAACGTAATATATTATAATTCCGATAGATTAAATTAATAAAAAACTATTTAATTAAGTTTAGACAACTTAGCATTTAATTTAATTTTATTAATAATATTAAGGTTTTTATATTTTATTAAAAACTAAAAAACGAAGTTAAGAACGAAATTATTAAACTTAATAAGTTAAAAAATTTCTTTTAATATATTAAACTCGTAATTAAAATCGATAATCGCTTTTATAAAAAAAAAAAAAGAAAAAAAAAACGACGATAAAAACTTAATTTAAGACATAAATATTAATAATAACCTTAATATAATTTTAATTAAAAAAACCGTTATAACGAGAATAATAATTTTTAATAAACTATTACTTACGGATAATATAACGGATTTATAAACTTTAATATAATAAAGCAAAACTAATCCTATTAAAAAAAAATTTAAATATTATAATTACGATAAGTTAAAATATATAACTAAAGATTATAAATAATTTAAACAAATTTAATAACGACCTATTCTTAAGAAATAAATTAATATTATTTTTAAAAAAGTATTTTATAAATCGCTTTTATAAACCGTATATTACGACGATAACTACTTTATTTACCGAAATAATAAAAAATAATTAAAATAGTATTTTAAAAAACCTTTTAATAAAACCCTTATTATAACAAATAAATAAAAAATAGTTTAATATTTTAAAACTATCGAAAACTATAATAAAGAATATATTTAAATATTATTAATAGTATATAAAATAATTAAAATATAACCTATTAGCTTTCTTAAGCGAACGTAAACCCTTACGATAATAAAAAGTAAATTAAAAAAAAAATAATAATTAAAACTAAAGACGACTTATTATAATTAAAAGATAAGATCTTAGCTTACGAAATACGGATTTTAAATAAATTTATTTATATAATACGATAAATATTTAATAAGATAATTTAATATTATAAATATCGCTTTTTAATAATAAAAAATTATAATAAAAACTATATCTATATCTTAATTAATTATTATAAAACTAACCGATTATTAAAGAAAAAGCGATTAAATATAAAAGTAATACTCGCCCTATTTTAATAATAACTTTAAAAACGACTAAAGGTTAAAACGAAAAAAAGCTTTTTTAATTAAAATACGAAATCGATAAAGAAATAGATATTATATATTTAATTTACGGATTTTAAACGTTAAAAGAATATTATTAATAACGTATTAAAGAACTAAGCGAAGCTTATTATATAGTAAACGTTTATATTCCCCGATATTTGATTATAAAGATAGTTTTTATTATTTTAAAATAATAAATATATAAATAATTTAAAATAATAATAAAAGACGATATATTTTATTTAAAATAAAACTTCTTTACGTTTAAAAAAAGTATTAAACTAAACGATTTAAATAAAAGAATTATTAACGATATATTTATAGAATTTAATATTAAAAAACTAAATTACGACCCTTTCTTAAATAATATTAATATATTAAATTACAAATAGCTAATAAGTTAATAATTGCTTTATAATTTAAATAAACCTCATAATATCGTTTAATAACGTATTTAATTAAAAATCGATTATAAAATATTACTTAATATTAACGATTTTATTATTAAAAAGAAAGCCGATTTAAATAAATAATTAAAATAATAAGAATTTATAAGCTTTTAAAGAGAACTAAATTAGTTTATTAAAGACTTAAAAGACTATTTATATAACCGATATATTTTAAATATATAATTTAATATTAAAATATTTAAAAATTATAAATTGTTTTTTAAAGGGAGAGAACTTATTAATAAAAAAATAAACGATATTTATAATATTATTAATATATTATATTTACTTATTAAAAAATAAAAGCGTCCCGATTTAATAACTAATTACAAATAGTTTATAAAAAAAGGATAAATATTAACTTTTAAAATATTAAAAAACTAAATATACTAATCGTAAAAAAATAATAAAAAGTAATTAAAATGAATAAGTTTTTATATTTTATAATTGTTAGTTTACGTAATCACAGGGTGATTTGTTCGATCGAACCGTGGTGACGAAGGGTTAATTACTCTTATATTGATCTCTACGTAAAGTGGAAAAGAGAGGTTCCAACCGTTAGTTAGATCGCCGGTCAAACGTTAATATAGAGACCCTTAGATGGCCCCTGCGCTGGCGTTAACTTAAGGTCGAATTAAGCTTCTAATCTAATACTAACTATTTCTCTTTTATCGTTAATCTTATATAATCAAAAAGGTAATTCGACGATCTTATAATAACGTATAATACGCCGATAAAAGCAATATTTATAGTTCTTTTTCCGCTTCTTTTTTAAACCTTTTCTGTATAACTTATCTTTTTATACGTATTATAGTTGTTTTATTGTTAATAAATCGTTCTAGACTTAGGTTTAGGTTCTATTTAGTAAAAACGTTTATTAAATTATTTTCGCTGTTAATTTAACGGATTTTAAGAATCTTATGTCGTTCGTACGATTGCCGTAAAGCTATGATATTTATTATTAGCCTCTTTTTTTTAATAATGCTTAACTTAATAAGGCACTCGTATAGTAAATAAGAATTTGTATAAACGATTGTTAGTATTGTAAATAAAGTTAATTAATTTGTAATCCGTTTAAATATAATAAAGATTGTATAAGCGAAGTCGACGCCGTTAACTATCTTATAGACCTCTAAGGCTAGAACGCTTTTAGTTACTCTTTTATTTTTAATTAATAAATAATAAACGATATTACCGTATATCGTGAATTCGTCGTCTTTTATAACCTTGTTTATTAAAATAATAATATATCCGAGTTAAGAGGTTAAATTTATGTTATTTATGAACGATCCGTCGATAAAGACGTAAAGCTTAGTAGAGGCTAGATCTAACGGATAATAGGTTAGCCCGCGATCTAGGTTTACTATTTGTTAGCTTAGCTGTTTATTTAGCGCGGTAACGTCTTTTTTAGTTAAATCCGTAGTTTACGCTATTTTTACGGTATTGAACGTTGCTTTTAGTTAATAAATATTAATAATATATAATCCTTTTATTTATTTTACCCGATATCTTTTTTACTAGTTACGTAATATAAAACTAACAAAGGTAATTTTCTCTTTTTACCTTTTTTAATAAAAAACGATAATATCGCTTTTAATTATGAGGATCCCGTTGTTAAATATTAATAAATAATTAACAATAAAGATCTTTTTTAGTTTAGTAGTAAATCCGGCCTTTTTAAATTTTTTATCTTTTTTCTATATGAATTTGATGTTAAATACGCTTAGCATATCGTCGGTTTATATATTAACGATCCTATAGGGTCTCTTTAAGTAATTAAAAATTAATAGGTATAAATCGTAAGTTAACGTAATTATACCTAGCTATTTAATATAGAAATCGTAATAGGTTACCTACTAATAAGTTCCCGATTTTACTAGCTTATATAGTGGTTTAAGCACTTCGATAATCGTGCCCTCTAGATATTTATTAGTTATTTTTTTTAAAAAATAAGTAAGGATCTTCCGTATTAAACTAATAGCGAATTATGTATACGCTTACATAATATCTTTATTTTATACGTAATATCCGTTTTTAATAAAGGAAAGGATTAAAGCTAGTATTAATCGTTAGCTATTCTTTTAAACCGTCGGCGATTATGTAAATAATTTTACCTTCTTAACGTCGCTATATCCTTAGATTATGTAACGAGATTTTTTATATAGTGCGTTAATTCCTTTACTTTTAATTTTTTGAATTATACGTAATTTAAAAATCCGTAGATTAACGTACTTATTTAAATCGTATAAAATAAAGCGATATACGCCTCGATTTCGTAGGGTTTCTATTTTGACGATATTTAAAACCTCGTAGGGCTTACCCTTTATAGTAATAATCCTTTTTTTTCGTAATTTAAAAGCTAATTCGAAATCTATTTTTTTTTTAACTAAATAAAAAATATCGGTATAATTGTTAATTAATCTGTTATAGTTAAAAAGCTATGGAATTAAGTTTTTCCGAGGCCGACCTCGCCGCCGTCGCGGCGGATCTAGTAGTTAATTATCCGATTTATTAGTTACGACGATCTTATTAAAAACGATCTTTAATTAATCGATTTAATCTTTGCCCTTTTAAATAAGAGGTAATTATTCGACCTTCCTTAGCTCTTTTTTTTTTTCCCTATGGATTATCTTTTTACTTACTTAGTTATACGGTCAGATCGCTATTATTATGACCTTAAGTAGTTAATCTTGATCTTTTACGATTATATAAAAGCGCTTATTAATAGAGATTAGTTTATATAGTCCGGTCTATTTATTTGCGGTATCTTTTTAGACTTATATATTTAAGTTTAATAAGATATTAAAATTCTGCGATATATCGGGCCTATTATGTATTATTAAGGCTTTACTAACCTGCTTTTTTGCCCTTAGATCCCATAGAGTTTGTATTATTTTCTTAATTGCTTACGTTTTTTAAATAATATTGGGCGATAGCGGCGACGAAATAGTGGTTTTAAGGTATAATCCGAACATTAAAAGCGTTAAAATTAGACCTTATGGTCCGGTAATATCGTTATAATACTTTAGCACTGCTTATAAATAGTCGTCGTTTATAAGATCCGGGCTTTTATTTTTAATAATTTTAAACGCTCTTTTTAATTATTAATAAGCTCGTTCGATCTTATCGATATTATAATAGGCCTTAATTAATACTATTTTTAATTCGATCCTATACGATTTAACGTTCTTTTTAAATTCGGTAGATTTAAAACTAGTTCCGGTATTAGTTTATATATCGTTAAGTAGGCCTTAATACGTATTAATCTATTGCGCTTTTAGCGCTACCTAAACCGTTTTTACTTAGAGATCGGTAAAAAACTACCTTACTTAAAAAGAGGTAGCTAAATCGATTATATAAAAAACTAGCCGGCTATTTAAATAAAAAACGTCTATTACTATTTCTTAATTAAAATTAAGTTTGTTATAGATTTTAAATTTAAATCGTCGTAAGCTTTATACGTTTATTTAGTATTAATAATAGAATTTAGTTAAGTATTTTATTATCGCGATCTTAACGTCGTTATTTAATTACTTAAATAAGGTATAGAGCTTTTAAATCGATAAGTAACCGAACCTTTAATAAAAACGCCGTAGTTTAGTTTTTATAAAATAATAAATTGATAAAATACCGGTCTTAAGCCTTATAAAAACGTGGCTTTATCGTTGTTTAACGGTTTTAAATGCTTTATTGTTAATAATCCTATTCATAAGGTTTTTGAACGTAATACTAAAGCGATTTATATTTATTAAGTATAAAAAAAAAAGCGTATTAATAGGTAATATATAAAAAATTATAATACCGAACTAGGTTTAGATATTAATTATTCCGATCCCGACGATTTATTCGTTTAGTCCGAACGTAATCTTAGCGATACCGGCCTTAGCGGTGTTGAGTTTGGCTAAATAGATCTTTTTTAAAGTTTAGAACTGCCCTTCTCCCTTTATTAACTATTTTAAAGTTCTTATATTTAGGATAATCCCTTAAAAAGTCTTTAATCCGTATCGATTGTTAATAAAATAAGTCTATACGATCCCTTTTATTTAATCGGTTAAATTATATAAAAAGGGTCTTAATGTTATTATTAAGCCTATCTCTTCCCTAAGATCACCTCTTTCCTCGCCTATTCGAGGTTAAAAATAAGAGGTTTTTGCCCCGGATTAGACTAGGGAGTCTCGAGGTTAGGCAATCTCTTTACTAGCAGATCGTAGCCAGCCGTGGAGGAAAGCCTACTCGTTCAGAGCTTCTACGGCTTGCTTCTTGTTAAGCGTTAAATAGCTAGTTACCGATAAGGTAAAATAAAGCTATTAGGTCTTATTTAAAACGTCTAAATCCTTATCGTTATTGATTAAATAAGTAGTTAGATCTTCCGTACTTTTAAACCTTACGATAAGGTTTATAGTTTTAAGCGATCTACCTTCGTAATTAATAAAGAACTAATTATATTTAATTAGGTTAGTTTTACTAGCGGTTCCTTTCGCCCTTTTATATCGCTTATATACTTTGGTTTTTTCCTTTTTCAAATAACTACTAAACTAATAGCCCTTTTTTTAGTATATATAGCACTTCTAAGGTCCGCGGGACCCTGCCGTAAAAGGCTTTTAAGGGCCGTCCGGAGCTATTTTTCCGTTCTAGCCTTATAATCGGGCGCCGTATTTAACTTCTTTTCCTTTGCCGTTATAAATACGATTAACCTAATATTATTAATACGGTTCTTTATTAATTAAAAACTATTACTATTTAAATATCTTAATTTCGATATTAAACCCGGTTTTAAATTAAGCGTAGAGCGCTTCGTATTTGTTAAGCTAGCTTTATAAAGTAAATTTTATTTTATTAACTCGTTAAACCGTAGTTAATAAATAATCGACCTTTCGTTCGTCGGTTCCCTTTATTAATAAGGTTTTATTAATCTTATCGATTTATAAAATAAGCTTTTTAAAAATTTTTATCCTCGGTTTACTTTTTATCTCTTTTACTACCGATCCGAACGATAAAGCTTTAAGTTCGGTAAAAAGCCTTTTTTTTTAATCGTTAATTTTAAAATAGCTTTAAAAAGCGTTAACAATCGTAATAAAATCGTTTTAATCGATTATTATACGTACGATTTAGTAATAATATTCTTTAACTTTTTTAATAAAAACGATAGTAATCGTTAAGTAATATTAATAGTTTTAGATCCTAATCTTTTCATAATTAATATAGAATATAGTTAAAGTCTTTTATAAAACTTCGTACTTTCCTTTTAAGTACTTCCTTTTTTTAAAAAAGATCTTATATAAATCCGTTAGTTGCCGTACGCTAGCCGCTTTTAAGTTTAGATTTTTATAGCTTATTTAAAAAAAGGGATTAAGGCCGCGTTAGCCGTAGTTAATTAATCTCGATTTAACGCTTATATTTAATTAAATAAGGCTAAGTAGCCTCGTTCTTGCCGACGATCCGCTAGCTATAATAGAAGTTTATAAAAATAATAATAACCTTACTTTTAATAATATCCCTTTAATTAACGTAGATCTTAAAGCCGAAATAGCTCCGTTTATAATTTTAAATAAGAATTCGAGCTTTTTAATCCGCTAAATAAACTATTTAAATCGATTAACTACCCAGTTAACTTACGCTTTAAACTAAATTAAGAAATTAATTACTTAAACCGTTATTATAAAAGTCTCGTAGGGCTGCCTCGCTAGCGTTTAGTTTAATAGGACCCTATTATTATAAATAAATCCGCTAAATTCCTTAATAATCCGTTTATTCGCAAATTTAAACTAATCGTTAGGCTAATAACCTAAATTATTAATAATATAATAAAATAAAGTTCGTTTAATTAAGTTCTATTTACGGTATATCTCGATTATAAATAATAGCGCCGTATTAATCTAATCGCTATTAAAATCGTTTATATTATTGTATAGCTAATTTCCTTAATACGCCTAAATATTAATAATAATCTATTAATCCGGGATAAGTACTCTTGCCTACGCCCGGCTTAACTCGCTTAAAGTCGTATTACGGCCTATATTAAAACTTAAAGCGATCGTCGTATTAGCTTTTAATACGCTAAGGTTTAACCCGCTTAGAGGTAGCAGCGGCAGCCTCCTATCGTCGCTCGACTTGTCGTTAAGGGTCAAACCGGTCCCCACGCCCTAGGTTTACTTCGTAATATTCCTTATATTTATCCTTTATTTTATAAATAGGCTTCTAACGCCGTTTCTAGCTATCGTAGGCTTTTTCTATTCGATTTAAGCGGTTTTTATTATACTTTATTAAAGTAGATTACGGTTAATCTAACGACGTTTTAAATATATACGTTTTTCTTTAAATAGATACTTAAGAGGCGTATATATTTATTAAGCGAATTATTACTATTTAGTAATTTATTTCCCTTTAGTAAATATAAAAAAACCGTTTTAAATCCGTTCTTAGTCTTCTTTTTTTTAAGATTACCTTAGCCTTAGCCTTTTCTTTTAACGCCCGTTACTAAATTATAAAAATATTTATTATTTTTGTATAGTAAGTGCTCGTAATAGGCCGGTTAAGTTTAGAAATCTCGTAATAGCCTCGTTTTTACTTATAAATCGTTATTAAAATAATATTCTATTCGTTTATTTAAAAAGGTAATAAAAAAGCTAAAAAAAGGTTAAATTAAATAAAATCTTATGAGGTTTATTTTATATCTTTAATTTCTTTTTTAATCGAATTATCGTTTAATAAAGGCTCGTTTTTCGCTCTTACGAAATTAAATAAATTATATAGTTTATTATTTACGTTTTTATTTCGCGTTCGTACTTCGTAAGTTGTAAAATAAATATAAATATTATATAATCCGATCGCGGTTAATATAAATATAAAATAAATAAATTCGCGTATTTATTACGAAAAATAAATAAAAAAAAAGGGTAAAAAAAAGGGTTTTTTAAAATTAAAAAAAGTATAAAAAAAAAAGATTTTTTTAACGGTCGGCGGTTAACTTAAGCGGTTCTGTCGATAGACCGTTTAAAAGCGTTATTAACGTAATAAACGCCTCCTTTTTAATAAAAGTCTAGAAAATTAGAAATCTTTTATTCCGTACGGCGTTAAAAAGTCGTTTCTTTTAGTTTTTATAAAAAGTTAAGATAATACGATTCTTTTATCCTATGCGGTATTAAAGGGTCGCCTTTTCTATTTTATAATAGCCTTATTAATCTATAATAGTAGTTAAATTATTAATTAGTATTAGTTTACGTAATCATAGGGTGATTTGTTTAATCGAACCGTGGTGACGAAAAGTTAATTACTTTTGTATTGATCTCTGCGTGAAGTGGAAAAAAGAGGTTTTAACCGTTAGTTAGATCGCCGGTTAAACGCTGATATAGAGACCCTCAGATGGCCCCTGCGCTGGCGCTGACTCGAGGTCGAATTGGGCTTCCAATCCGACAATAATACTCCTTAATAAAAAATATTTACGATTTAAATTTTAAATAAACGGATATAATATAAACATTATTATCGATAACGGCGCTTAAAGAATTTTTATTTTATTAAAAACGGTAAATAAATATAAACTATTATAGGTATAGAAAACGAACTTATATACTTTATAAACGATAGAAAGAAAATAAATTAATTGTAATAATAAATATATTAATTAAGAGATTATATACTTTATAATATATATTAATAATTAATTAAAATAATTAAAATACGATATTATAAAGATTAGAGATATCGATGTTATTTTAAGAATTTTATAATTATAAAAGTATAATCTATAAATAAATTAAAAAACCGACTAACTTTATTAAATAAATTTAATTATTAAACGATTTAAAAAAAAAAAGTTTAAATAAGTCTTACGTAATACTTAATAAATAAAAATAAATTAAATATATCGCTTTTATTAAAATAATAAAACTTATTAAGATATTTATATTTAATACGGACGATTAAAGATCGGACTTATTTTAAATTATACTTAAGGAATACCGGATTTATATAAAATTATTTATTTTAAAAAAAGAAATAAGATTATTAAAATATAATAGTTAAAATATAAAAATCAAATTAAAAAAAAGAATATAATTTAAGTTTTATTTATTATACTTTATAAATTAATTTAAATATAATAAACTTAATAAATATATCGACGATAGACTTAAAAAAGGTTATATTAAACTATTATTTTTTTAATAAAAATACTAATCTTTTTTATATTTAAAAAAGTAAAAAAAAGCTTAGACTTATAATTAATTATAAAAGATTTAACGAAATTATTAAGAAAAATTATTATTTATTACCTTTTATTATAAAATTTAGGGAAATATTATACGAAGTTTAATAATTTATTATAATAAATTTTAAAAAAGTATTTAATTAAATTAAAATTAAAAAAAAAACGAATAGAAAACGGTATTCTAAACTTATAAAGGACTTTATAAATACTTAGTTATACTTTTTAAACTTATTAACATACTTATTATATTTTAAATAATAATTAATTACGTATTTAAAAAGTATATCGATATTTTTATAATCGTTTATTTTAATAATATCCTTATTTTTTTTTTAATTTCGAGACTTATAAAAAATACGTCTATATAATATTTTAAAAACTTTAAAATATAAAACTCTTTATTAAGCTTAATAAATACGAATTTTATATATAAAAAATAGATTTTTTTAATTATACGATTATATTAAAATAAATTTATATATAGGTATTTAAAATAAAAGTAATTAAGGATTAGTTTATATTTATTAATATTAAAAACGTATAATTATTTTTAAGATTTATTAACTTTTATTAACGATTTTTTAAAAATTACGTTAATATTATTAGACTTTTTAATAACTTAATAAAAAAAGATATAATTTTTATTTAAAATAAAAAATATAAAAAAGCTTTTAATAAAGTTAAGGATTTAGTTATTTTAAAATTAATAATTATAATCCCGGACTTAAAAAAACTATTTAAAATCGAGACCGACGTTTTAAATTTCGTTATAAAAGCTATTTTAAAATAATAAAATTAATAAAAAATATTCTATTTTTACGTATTTTATTTTAAAATATTTTATAAAATAAAATTAAATTAGTAAATTTATGATAAAAAATTAATAATTATAATCGAAGTTTTTAAAAAATAAAAACTATAGTTCTTAAGTATTAAATACGAAGTTATTATTTATATAAATTATAAGAACTTTACGAATTTTATAATAAATAAAAATCTAAATAAACGATAAATTAAATAAAGTAAATTCTTATTTAAATTTAATTTTTAAATTATTTATTAAAAAGGTTTAAAAAATAATAAAATAAACGCTTTTAATAAACGATTTAATTATAAAGTTACGGTCTTTAAAGAAATATAAGTAATTTTTAAATACGACGATAATAGTAATTTTATATTTATTATAAAACTCTTTATAATAGCTAAAAAAGTTAATATTAGCCTATTTAAAAAAATAACTCCTAAACTTATTATAAAAGTTTATAATACTCGAGTATACAGTTATTAAAATATTATAAAAATATAGAAACGGATTTATTAATATTATAATAAAACCGCTATAAAAATAAAAATCGTTAAGGCTATTAAAGATTACGATATTTATAAAAAAAATAAAAATAGCTTTTATAAGCTTTATAGAGAATTATAATTATTATTAATGCTTTTAAAAGTATAGTATTTAATCTCTTAGGATTTTATTATTAAATTATTAAAGTCTAAAAAACTATTAACGAATATATAGTACGATAGTATTTTAGTTATCGTCAACCGACTTATTAAATTTACTTATTTTATACTATATAAAGAAGTAAATAATATTAAGGAACTAATATATACTTTTCTTAAGATAATTATTATTAATTATAGTTTATTTAAGGAAATAGTTTTTAATAAAAATAAGTTATTTACCGTTAAGTTTTAAAGATTTTTAATTTCGTAGTTTAGTATAAATTATAAATTATTAACCTTTTTTTATTTATAAACCGATAGATAAACGGAAAAAATTAATTAGATTTTTAAAATATATTTCCGTTATTATATAAATTATAATTAAGATAATTAAATAGTATTATTATTAATAGCTTAGTTTATATATAATAGCGTAGTTAACGAAAATATAAAAGAATCCCTTTTTTATTTTAATTACGGATTTTAATTAACTATATATAGAGAAGTATATAAAGGACTATATTACGATTTAATACGTATTACTAAACCAAGGCCCTACCCTACAGGACCTACAGCGGCTATTACATTATATATATAATAATAACAGCTCCTTTCGGGACAAAAAAACTATAAATAAATTATATAATTATAATTATATAATAAAATAAAAAAAGGACGTTTATAAATAAATAAGACGAGCGATTATAAAAATATAAAACGGACGACTATTTAATAAACCGTTAAATAATAAATAAATAAAATATTATAAAAAATATATTTATAATTAAGATTTATATATAGGATAGCCCGAGCTAGGTTTAAAAATAAACTTTTATAACTTTTTTAATAATTAATTTTTATATTAGATTTAACGATTATTTTTAGTTATTTTTATTAAGAATTTATTTAATAAAATTATAATTAATTATTAAAGCTTTACCTATTTTACGATTTATAAATAATAGCTTTATTAAAACTATTTTTATAACGATTATTATTTATAAATATCATAGCCCTAACTTTTATTAATATAAATTTTATTATAATTAGTTAGCCGTATTATTTTAATTACTCCTATTTAATAAATCGATTTTATAAAAACTTATTAAATAATACGAACGATATTTATCGAATCTTTTTTTAATAAAAATAAAAAACTTTAAATTTTAAATATTGAGCTAGCTTAAGTTAAAAAAGATATAAAAATACCCGATGTTAAATATAATTTTAATAAAAATATAGTTTTTAATAAAATAATATATATTAAAATACGCCGCGTTGTTAATTAAAATATTTAATATAATAAAAAATTAACGGACCTTTTTAATATTATTATTATTTAATTAATAAAAGCTTAAGTTAAAAACGACCGTAATATTATTAAAATATAAAAAATATTTAACGTTATATTTAAAAAATTTAAAAATAAATATTAAAAAGTTTTAAATTTTACTAATTAAATAAATACGTTTTAAAATATTATTAATATCGTTATTACTCTTTTTAATAAAAGATAATAAAAATTTAAATTTAATATATTTATTATTTTTAATAAGACCTTTAGAACTTTAAAAAAATTCTTAATTTAAATTAAGAACTTTTAAAACTTTTATTAAAAAGATTTTAATAACGAAATTAAAAAAGTCGTATACGCCGTTAGCTTTTTTAAAAAACGAGCTTTTAAATAATTTAAATTTTTTTAAAAAAAGTATTTTAAAAAAGAGATTTTTAATAAATACTTTATCGAAATATAAAATATTTATTATAATTTCGATAAATTTAAAAAAGCTTTTAAATCGCTTTTTTAAAATTTAAATAAAAAATAATAAACCGAGCGCGATATATTATAACTCTAATAAATTAAATTAATAAAGGACTATTTAATTAAATTTAAATAATTTAACGTTTAATTTAATCTTATTAACGACACTAAGGTTTTTATATTTTATTAAAAATTAAAAAATAAAATTAAAAACGAAATTATTAAACTCAATAGGCTAAAAGATTTTCTTTAATATATTAAATTTATAATTAAAATTAATAATAATTTTTATAAAAAAAAAAAAAAAAAAAAAAAAAAAATAAAAAAAAAAATTAAAAAAAAAAAAAAAAAAAATAAAATTAAAAAAAAAATAAAAAAAAAAAAAAAAAAAAAAAAAAAAAGAAAAAACGATAATAAAAAACTAATTTAAAACGTAAATATTAATAATAACTTTAACGTAATTTTAACTAAAGAAACCGCTATAATAAAAATAATAATCCTTAATAAACTATTATTTATAAATAATATAACGGATTTATAAATCTTAATATAATAAATCAAGACTAATCTTATAAAAAAAAATTTAAATATTATAATTATAATAAACTAAGATATATAGTTAAGGATTATAAATAACCTAAACGAATTTAATAATAACTTATTCCTAAAAAGCAAATTAATATTACTTTTAAAAAAGTATTTTATAAATTACTTTTTTAAACTATATATTACGACGATAACTACTTTACTTATTAAAATAATAAAAAATAATTAAAATAGTATTTTAAAAAACCTTTTAATAAGACTTTTATTATAATAAATAAACAAAAAATAATTTAACGCTTTAAAACTATTAAAAATTATAATAAAAAGTATATTTAAATACTATTAATAATATATAAAGTAGTTAAAATATAATTTATTAACTTTCTTAACTAAACGTAAACCCTTACGATAATAAAAAATAAATTAAAAAAAAGGATAATAATTAAAAATAAAAACGACTTATTTTAGTTAAAAGACGAGATCTTAGCCCGTAAAATACGGATTTTAAATAAATTTATTTATATAATACAACGAATATTTAATAAAATAATTTAATATTACGAATATTATTTTTTAATAATAAAAGATTATAACGAAAATTATATCCGTATTTTAGTTAATTATTATAAAGTTAGCCGATTATTAAGAAAAAAACGACTAAACGTAAAAGCAATACTCGCTTTATTTTAATAACGATTTTAAAAACGATTAAAAGTTAAAATAAAAAAAAACCTTTTTTAATTAAAATACGAAATCGATAAAAAAATAAATATTATATATTTAATATATAAACTTTAAATATTAAAAAAACGTTATTATTAACGTATTAAAGAACTAAACGAGGCTTATTATACGGTAAACGTTTATATTCCTTAATATTTAATTATAAAAATAGTCTTTATTATTTTATTATAACGGTTATATAAATAATTTAAAATAATAACAAAAAACGATATACTTTATTTAAAATAAAATTTTTTTATATTTAAAAAGAATATTAAGCTAAATAATTTAAGCGAAGAAATTATTAATAATATATTTATAAAATTTAATACCGAGGGACTAGACTATGACCCCCTCTTAAATAATATTAATATATTAAATTATAAATAGTTAATAAGTTAATAATCGCTTTATAACTCGGATAAACGTCGCGACGTTACTTAATAACGTATTTAATTAAAAATTAATTATAAAATATTACCCAATATTAACGATTTTACTATTAAAAAGGAAGCCGATTTAAATAAGTAATTAAAATAATAAAAATTTATAAACTTCTAAAAAGAATTAGATTAGCTTATTAAAAATTTAAAACATTACCTATATAACTAATATATTTTAAATATATAATTTAATATTAAAATATTTAAAAATTATAAATTATTTCTTAAAAGGAAAGAACCTATTAATAAAAAAATAAATAATATTTATAATATTATTAACGTATTATATTTATTTATTAAAAAATAAAGGCGTCCTAATTTAATAGTTAATTACGAACGGCTTATAAAAAGAAAACGGGTATTAATTTTCAAAATATTAAAAAATTAAATATACTAATTATAAAAAAATAATAAAAAGCGGCTAAAATAAATAAGTTTTTATATTTTATAATATTCCTTAATAAAGAATATTTATAGTTTAAATTTTAAATAAACGGACATAATATAAACGTTATTATCGATAATAGCGTTTAAAAAATTTTTATTTTATTAAAAATAGTAAATAAATATAAATTATTATAAATATAAAAAACGAATTTATATACTTTACGAACGGTTAAAAAAGAATAAGTTAATTATAATAATAAATATATTAATTAAGAGACTATATACCTTACGATATATATTAATAATTAACTAAAATAATTAAAGTACGATATTATAAAGATCGGAAATACCGACGTTATCTTAAAAATCTTATAATTATAAAAGTATAATTTATAAATAAATTAAAAAACCGGCTAATTTTATTAAATAGACTTAATTATTAAATAACTTAAGGAAAAGGGTTTAAATAAGTTTTACGTAATACCTAACGAACGAAAATAAACTAAATATATCGCCTTTATTAAAATAATAGAACTTATTAAAATATTTATACTCGGTATAGACAATTAAAAATCGGACCTATTTTAAATTATATTTAAAAAGTACCGGATTTATATAAAACTATTCGTTTTAAAAAAAGAAATAGGACTATTAAAATATAATAACTAAGATATAGAAATCGAATTAAAAAAAGGAATATAATTTAAGTTTTATTTATTATATTTTATAAATTAATTTAAATGCGATAAATTTAATAAGTATATCGATAATAAACTTAAAAAAGGTTATATTAGATTATTATTTTTTTAATAAAAGTATTAATTTTTTTTATATTTAAGAAAAATAAAAAAAAGCTTAGATTTATAATCGATTATAAAAAATTTAATAAAATTATTAAAAAGAATTATTATTTATTACCTCTTATTGTAAAACTTAAGGAAATATTATATAGAGCTTAATAGTTTATTATAATAGACTTTAAAAGAGTATTTAATTAAATTAAAATTAAAAAAAAAGATAAATAAAAAATAATATTCTGAACTTATAGAGGATTTTATAAATATTTAGTTATACCTTTCGGACTTATTAATATACTTATTATATTTTAAATAATAGTTAATTATATATTTAAAAAGTATATTAATATTTTTATAATCGTTTATCTCGACGATATCCGTATCTTTTTTTTTAATTTTAAGATTTATAAAAAACACGTTTATATAATATTTTAAAAATTTTAAAACATAAAGCTTTTTATTAAGCTTAATAAATACGAATTTTATATATAAAAAATAGATTTTTTTAGCTATATAATTATATTAAAATAAATCTATATATAAGTATTTAAAATAAAAATAATTAAAAATTAGTTTATATTTATTAACGTTAAAAACGTATAATTATTTTTAAGATTTATTAATTTTTATTAACGATTCCTTAAGGACTACGCTAATATTATTAAACTTCTTAATAACTTAATAAAGAAAAATATAACTTTTATTTAAAATAAAAATTTAAAAAAGCTTTTAATAAAGTTAAAGACTTAATTATTTCGGAACTAATAATTATAATCCTAGACTTAAAGAAACTATTCAAAGTCGAGACCGATATTTTAAATTTCGTTATAAAAATTATTTTAAAATAATAAAATTAATAAAAAGTATTCTATTTTTATATATTTTATTTTAAAATATTTTATAAAATAAAACTAAATTAATAAATTTATAATAAAAAATTAATAGTTATAATCAAAGTTTTTAAAAAATAAAAATTATAGCTTTTAAATATTAAATACGAAATTATTATTTATATAAATTATAAAAACCTTATAAATTTTATAATAAATAAAAATCTAAATAAATAATAAATTAAATAGAATAAATTCTTATTTGAGTTTAATTTCTGAATTATTTATTAAAAAAGTTTAGAAAATAATAAAATAAACGCTCTTAATAAACAACCTAATTATAAAGTTACGGTTTTTAAAAAAATATAAGTAATCCTTAAATATAATAATAATAATAATTTTATATTTATTATAAAACTCTTTATAATAATTAAAAAAGTTAATATTAGCTTATTTAAAAAAATAACTTTTAAACTTATTATAAAAGTTTATAATACTTAAGTATATAATTATTAAAGTATTATAAAAATATAAAAACGAATTTATTAATATTATAATAAAACCGTTATAAAAATAAAAGTCGCTAAAGTTATTAAAAACTATAATATTTATAAAAAAAGTAAAAATAGCTTTTATAAGCTTTATAAAAAACTATAACTATTACTAATGCTTTTAGAGGTATAGTATTTAATCTCTTAGGACTTTATCATTAAATTATTAAAGTTTAAAAAGCTATTAATAAATATATAATACGATAATATTTTAATTATTATCGACCGACTTACTAAATTTACCCATTTTATATTATATAAAAAAATAAATAATATTAAGGAATTAATATATACTTTTTTTAAAATAATTATTATTAACTACGGTTTACTTAAAGAAATAATATTCGATAGAAATAAATTATTTACCGTTAAGTTTTAAAAATTTTTAATTTTATAACTCGGTATAAATTATAAATTATTGACCTTTTTTTATTTATAAACCGATAGATAAATAAAAAGGATTAATTAAATTCTTAAAATATACCTCTATTACTATATAAATTACGATTAAGATAATTAGGTAATATTATTATTAATAGCTTAGTTTATATATAATAACGTAGTTAACGAAAATATAAAAAAATCCCCCTTTTATTTTAATTACGAATTTTAATTAATTATATATAAAAAAGTACGTAAAGGATTATAAATTATAAAAGCCGTAATAAATATAAATAAATTTAAAAAAATTTAAAAAAAGCCTTTCTAAACTTTAAATTTATATAGTAGCGTATAAAAAAATACGCCAATAAATTAAAAATTAGTAAATTAATTTTAAAAAAAAGAGATAATATATATCTCCTTCGCCATAATATTAAAATAAAACGACTAAATAATAAATTAAATTATAAAAAACTTAGACCTTTTAAAATTATTAAAAAAGTTTTACTAATTAATTTTAAATTAAAACTCTTAAATATAATACGATACTATTTAGTTTTTTATATTTTATTTTTAAAACTAATATTTAAAAACTTATATATTAAAAATCGTATTATCGTCGAATTTAATAAATTAAAATATGAAATTAAGCGAATTATTAATTACTAAATTAAAAAAGGATAAAAAAAATATTTTATTAAATAAAAAGATTATGGATATAAGGATAATATATAAGAACTTATTACGAACTTTTAGAACTTTTAATAGTTTTTTAAGGAATACTAAAATTAAACTTAAACTTAGAACTTTTAATTATTACGGCGTCTTAATTAATAATATTAAAAATATTATTAACTTACGCCTCCTAAGTTATTAAAAAAATACTCTCGGTATTTTTAAAAAATTCTTTTAATATAATACGACTTTTTTTAAATATTATTTACTTTTAAAAATAAAAGCGTTTTAATTTAAATAACGATTTATTTAATTTAACTTAAGCTTTTTAATAGGCCTTAGCTTTCTTTTATAGTTTTATAACTTTTTTTTAAAACTGCGACTCCTCCGCTTATTTTTTATAATTAATACGATTAAATTTTATTATTAAACGATTTATTATATTTATTAATTAAGACTTATAGGAAATTATCTATAGAACTTATAAATATAAATAATATTAATAAAAGTATCGTACGAAATACCTAAGCGATAGTATATCCTATAAATATTAAAATTAAAAAAAACTAAATAACGAACGCTTTAAGAATAATAATTCGAGCACGGTATTATTTTTATATTTTTATTAAAAAAGCGAATAATACGTAATAAACGGTAACGAGACGTAGTTATTTATAATTTTGATTTTTTAATTTAGTTTAATATAACGTTAGCGTATTTTAACAAAAATATTTAACGATTTTTTAACTTAAAAACGAATAATTTATTTATAAACCTAAGGATTAGACTTTCGAAAGGAGGAGCTAATATTACGATTTAATATATATTATTAAACTAAAGCCCTGCCCTATAAAACCTATAGCGGTTATTATATTATATATATAATAGTAATAGCTTTTTTTAAGATAAAAGAATTATAAATAAGTTATATAATTATAATTATATAATAAAATAAGGAACGGACGCTTATAAATAAATAAAATAAGTAATTATAAAAATATAAGACGGACGACCGTTTAATAAACCGTTAGATAATAAGTAAATAAGATATTATAAAGGATATATTTATAATTAAGATTTATATATAGGATAGCCTAAGCTAAGCTCGAGGATAGATTTTTATAGCTTTTTTAATAATTAATTCTTATATTAGATCTAATAATCGCTTTTAATTATTTTTATTAAAAACTTTATTAATAAAATTACGATTAATTATCGAAGCTTTTTTATTTAATGATTTATAAATAATAGCTTTTTTAAAGTTATTTTAACGACGATTATTGTTTATAAGTATCGTAGCCCCGATTTCTATTAATATAAACCTTATTACGACTAGCTGGCCGTAATATTTAATAGTAAATCCGGCCTTTTTAAATTTTTTATCTTTTTTTTATATAAATTCGATATTAAATACGCTTAGCGTATCGTCGGTTTATATATTAACGATCCCACAAGGTCCTTCTAAATAATTAAAAATTAATAAGCATAAATCGTAAATTAACGTAATTATATTTAACTATTTAATATAGAAATCGTAATAAGTCGTTTATTAATAAGTTCTCGATTCTATTAGCCTATATAATAGTTTAAACACTTTAATAATCGTACCTTTTAAATACTTACTAATCATCTTTTTTAAAAAATAAACAAAGATCTTCTATATTAAACTAATAATAAATTACGTTTATACTTACGTAATATCCCTACTCTATATATAATATCCGTCTTTAATAAAAGAAAAGATTAAAGCTAGTATTAACTATTAACTACTCTTTTAAACCGTCGGCGATTACGTAAATAATTCTATTTTCTTAACGTCGCTATATCCCTAAATTATATAATAAGATTTCTTATATAGCGCGTTAATTCTTTTATTTTTAATCTCTTAAACTATATATAATTTAAAAATCCGTAAATTAGCGTACTTATTTAAATTATATAAAACGAAGCGATATATGCTTTAATCTCATAAGGTTTCTATTTTAATAATATTTAAAGCCTCGTAAAGCTTATTTTTTATAGTAATAATCCCTTTTTTTTATAATTTAAAAACTAATTTGAAGTCTATTTTTTTTTAACTAAATAAAAAATATTAATATAATTATCGATTAATCTATTATAATTAAAAAGCTATAGAATTATATTTTTTTAAAGCCGACCTCGCCGTTATCGCGACGGATCTAATAATTAATTATTTAATTTATTAATTACGACGATCTCGTTAAGAACGATTTTTAATTAATCGATTTAATCTTCGCCCTTTTAAATAAGAAGTAACTATTCGACTTTCCCTAACTCTTCTCTTTTTTCTTTATAAATTATCTCTTTATCTTTTTAATTATACGGTCGGATCGCCGTTATTATAGCTTTAAATAATTAATCTTAATTTTTTATAATTATATAAAAACGCTCGTCGATAAAGATTAATTTATATAGTCCGGTTTATTTATTTACGGTATCTTTTTAAACTCGTATATTTAAATTTAATAGGATATTAAAATTCTACAATATATTAAGCCCATTACATACCGCTAAGGCTTCGCTAACTTACTTTTTTATTTTTAGATTTTATAAAATTTATATTACCTTCTCGATCGCTTATATTTTTTAAATAATATTAAATAATAGTAATAATAAAATAATAGTTTTAAAATACGATCCGAATATTAAAAGCATTAAAATTAAACCTTACGGTTTAATAATATCGTTATAGCATTTTAATATTATTTATAAATAGTCGTCGTTTATAAAATCCGGGCTTTTATTTTTTAATAATTTTAAACGCTCTTTTTAACTATTAATAAGCTCGTTCGATTTTATTAATATTATAATAGGCCTTAATTAGTATTATTTTTAATTCGATTTTATATAATCTAGCGTTCTTTTTAAATTTAATAGATTTAAAACTAGTTCCGGTATTAATTTATATACCGTTAAATAGGCCTTAATATATATTAATTTATTACGTTTTTAACGCTACCTAAACCGTTTTTACTTAAAAATTAGTAAAGAATTACCCTATTTAAAAAAAAGTAGCTAAATCGATTATATAAAAAACTAGCCGGCTATTTAAATAAAAAACGTTTATTATTATTTCTTAATTAAAATTAAGCTCGTTGTAAATTTTAAATTTAAATCGCTATAGGTTTTATACGTTTATTTAATATTAATAATAGAACTTAGTTAAATGTTTTATTACTGCGATCTTAACGTCGTTACTTAACTACTTAAGTAAAATATAAAGTTTTTAAACCGATAAGTAACTAAACCTTTAATAAAAGCGCCGTAATTCGGTTTTTATAAAATAATAAATTAATAAAATACCGGTTTTAAGCTTTATAAAAGCGTAACTTTATTATTATTTAACGGTTTTAAATATTTTATCGTTAATAATCTTATTTATAAAGTTTTTAAATATAATACCGAGGCGATTTATATCTATTAAATATAAAAAAAAGAGTATATTAATAAGCAATATATAAAAAGTTATAATACCGAATTAGGTCTAAATATTAACTATTCTGATCCCAATAAGCTATTTATTTAGTTTAAACGTAATCTTAGCGATACCGGCCTTAATAGTATTAAGTTCGGTTAAATAGATCTTTTTTAAAACTTAAAATTACCTTTTTCCCCCTATTAACTATTTTAAAATTCCTATATTTAAAATAATCTTTTAAAAGGTTTTTAATCCGTATCGATTATTAATAAAATAAGTTTATACGATCTTTTTTATTTATTTAATTAAATCGTATAAAAAAGGTTTTAGCGCTGTTATTAAGCTTATCTTTTCTTTAAGATCACCTCCTTTTTTATTTATTCAAAGTTAAAAGTAAAAGGTTTCTACCCTAGATTAGACTAAAGAGTCTCGAGGTTAGGTAATCTCTTTATTAATAGATCGTAATTAGCTATAGAAAAAAGCTTACTCGTTTAAAACTTCCACAGCTTATTTCTTGTTAAACATTAAATAATTAATTATTAATAAAGTAAAATAGAACTATTAGGTCTTATTTAGAACGTTTAGATCTTTATCGTTATTAATTAAATAAACGGTTAGATCTTTTATACTTTTAAACTTTATAATAAAGTCTATAATCTCAGGCGATTTACCTTCGTAATCAATAAAAAACTAATTATACTTAGCTAAATTAATTTTACTAACGGTTCTTTTTACCCTCTTATATTATTTATATATTTCGGTTCTTTCCTTTTTTAAATAGCTATTAAATTAATAGCCCTTTTTTTAATATACGTAACACTTTTAAAATCCGCGGAACCCTGCTATAGGAGGCTTCTAAAGGCCGTCCGGAGCTATTTTTCTATTCTAGCCCTACGATCGGGCGCCGTATTTAACTTCTTTTCCTTTACTATTATAAATACAATTAACTTAATACTATTAGTACGGTTTTTCGTTAATTAAAAACTATTACTATTTAGGTATTTTAATTTCGATATTAAACCCGGTTTTAAATTAAACGTAAAGCGCTTCGTTATTACGGCCAGCTAGTCGTAATAAGGTTCGTGTTAATAGAAGTCAGGGCTACGATACTTATAAATAATAGTCATTATAAAAATAGTTTTAATAAAACTATTATTTATAAGTCGTAAGATAGGTAAGGTTTTAATAATTAATTATAGTTTTATTAAATAAGTTTTTAATAAGGATAGCTAAAAGCGATCGTTAAATTTAATATAAAAATTAATTACTAAAAAAGCTATAAAAGTCTATTTTTAAACCTAGCTTAGGCTATCTTATATATAAATCTTAATTATAAATATATTTTTTATAATATTTTATTTATTATTATTCGATCGTTTATCGAGCGGTCGTGCGTTTTATATTTTTATAATCGCCTATTTTATTTATTTATAAGCGTTCGTTTTTTATTTTATTATACGATCGTAGTTATATAACTTATTTATAGTTTTTTTATTTTAAAAGAGGCTATTTAAGTTTTTATTATTATATATATAGTGTAGTAGCCGTCGTAAGTCTTATAAAGCAGGGCCTTAGTTTAGTAATACGTATTAAGTCGTAATATTAGCTTTTTTTTTTAAAAGTCTAGTCCTTAGGCTTATAAATAAATTATTTATTTTTAAATTAAGGAATCGTTAAGTATTTTTATTAAAATATATTAATATTATATTAAATCGAATTAAAAAATCGAAATTATAAATAGCTACGTTTTATCGTTGTTTATTATATATTATTCGTTTTTTTAATAAAAGTATAGAAATAATATCGTGTTTAAATTATCGTTCTTAAGGTATTCATTACTTAGTTCTTTTTAATTCCGATATTTATAAAATATATTATCGTTTAGGTATTTTATATAATATTTTTATTAATATTATTTATATTTATAAGTTTTTTAAGGATTATGTTTTATAAGTTTTAATTAATAGGTATAGTAAATCGTTTAATAATAGAGTCTAATTGTTTTAATTATAAAGAATAAATAAAAGAGTCGCGGTTTTAAAAGAGAGTTATAAAGCTATAGAAAAGGGCTAAGGCTTATTAAAAAGCTTAAATTAAATTAAATAAGTCGTTATTTAAGTTAAAACGCTTTTATTTTTAAAAATAAATAATATTTAAAAAGAGTCGTATTATATTAAAGGAATTTCTTAAGGATACCGAGAGTATTTTTTTAATAGCCTAGGAGGTATAAGTTAATAGTATTTTTAACGTTATCGATTAGGATGCCGTAATAACTAAGAGTTCTAAATTTAAATTTAATTTTAGTATTTTTTAAAAAGCTATTAAGAGTTTTAAAAGTTTGTAATAGGTTTTTATATATTATCTTTATATCTATAATTTTTTTATTTAATAAAGTATTTTTTATATTTTTTTTTAGTTCGGTAATCGATAATTTATTTGATTTTATATTTTAATTTATTAAGTTTAACGATAATGCGATCTTTAGTATATAAGCTTTTAAATACCGGCTTTAAAAATAAAATATAAAAAACCGGGTAGTATCGTATCGTATTTAAGAGTTTTAATTTAAAATTAATTAATAAATTTTTTTTAATAATTTCAAAAGGTTTAAATTTTTTATAATTTAATTTATTATTTAATCGTTTTATTTTAATATTACGGCGAAGGAGATATATACTATTTCTTTTTTTTAAAGTTAGTTTATTAATTTTTAATTTATCGGCGTATTTTTTTATACGCTATTATATAAACTTAAAGTTTAAAAAGGCTTCTTTTTAAATTTTTTTAAATTTATTTACGTTTATTACGGCTTTTATAACTTATAGTCCTTTGCGTGCTTTTTTATATATAGTTAATTAAAATCCGTAGTTAAGGTAAAAAGGGGATTCTTTTATATTTTTATTAACTACGCTATTATATATAAACTAAGCTATTAATAGTAATATTACTTAATTATTTTAATCGTAATTTATATAATAGCGGAGGTATATTTTAAAAATTTAATTAATTTTTTTTATTTATTTATTAGTTTACGAGTAGAAAAAGGTTAATAGTTTATAATTTATACCGAGCTACGAGATTAAAGATTTTTAAAACTTAGCGATAAATAACTTATTTTTATTAAAAACTATTTCTTTAGGTAAATTATAGTTAATAATGATTATTTTAAGGAAGGTATATATTAATTCCTTAATATTATTTACTTTTTTATATAATATAAAATAGGTAAATTTAGTAAGTCGGTCGACGATAATTAAAATACTATTATATTATATATTTATTAATAGTTCCTTAGACTTTAATAGTTTAATAATAAAGTCTTAAAAGATTAAGTATTATATTTCTAAAGGTATTAATAATAGTTATAACTCTTTATAAAGCTTATAAAGGCTATTTTTATTTTTTTTATAAATATTATAATTTTTAATAACTTTAATAACTTCTATTCTTATAGCGGTTTTATTATAATATTAACGAATCCGTTTTTATATTTTTATAATATTTTAATAACTATGTGTTTAAATATTATAAACTTTTATAATAAGTTTAAAAGTTATTTTTCTAAATAGGCTAGTATTAACTTTTTTAGTTATTATAAGGAGTTTTATAATAAGTATAAAATTACCGTTATTATCGTATTTAAAAATTACTTATATTTCCTTAGGGACCGTAATTTCGTAATTAGGTCGTTTATTAAAAACGTTTACTTTATCGTTTTTTAAACCTTTTTAGTAGATAATTCGGAAATTAAATTTTAATAAGAATTCGTTTTATTTAATTTATTATTTATTTAGATTTTTATTTATTGTAAAATTTATAAAGTTTTTATAGTTTATATAGATAATAACTTTATATTTAGTTTTTAAAAGCTATAGTTTTTATTTTTTAAAGGTTTCGATTATAGTTATTAATTCTTTATTATAAATTTATTAATTTAGTTCTGTTTTATAAAACGTTTTAGAGTAGAATATATAAAAATAAAATACTTTTTATTAATCTTATTATTTTAAAATAGTTTTTATAATAAAGTCCGAGGCGTTAATCTCGACTTCGAACGGTTTTTTTAAATCCGGAATTATAATTATTAATTTTAAAATAACTAAGTTTTTAACTTTATTAAAGGCTTTTTTATATTTTTTATTTTAGATAAAGGTTATATTTTTTTTTATTAAGTTATTAAAAAGTTTAATAATATTAATATAGTTTTTAAAGAATTGCCGGTAAAAGTTAATAAATTTTAAAAATAATTATATGTTTTTAATATTAATAAATATAGGCTAGTCTTTAACTACTATTATTTTAAATATTTATATATAAATTTATTTTAATATAATTATATAGTTAAGGAAATTTATTTTTTATATATAAAATTCGTATTTATTAAACTTAGCGAAGAGCTTTACGTTTTAGAGTTTTTAAAATATTATATAAACGTGTTTTTTATATATCTTAAAGTTAAAAGAGAAGATAAGGATATTATTAAAATAAACGATTACGAAAATATTAACGTATTCCCTAAGTACGTAATTAATTATTATTTAAAATATAATAAGTATATTAATAAATTTAAAAAGTATAACTAAATACTTATAAAGTCCTTTACGGGTTTAGAATATTATCTTTTATTTATTTATTTTTTTAATTTTAATTTAATTAAATACTCTTTTAAAGTTTATTACGGTAAACTATTAAACTTTATATAATATTTTTTTAAGTTTTATAATAAGGGGTAATAAATAGTAATTTTTTTTAATAATTTCGTTAAATTTTTTATAATCGATTATAAATCTAAACTTTTTTTTACTTTTTTTAAATACGAAAAAGATTAATATTCTTATTAAAAAAAATAATAGTTTAATATAACCTTTTTTAAGTTTATTATCGATATATTTATTAAGTTCGTTACGTTTAAATTAATTTATAAGGTATAATAAATAGAATTTAAGTTATGTTTTTTTTTTTAATTCGATTTTTATATTTTAGTTACTATATTTTAGTAATCTTATTTTTTTTTTTAAAACGAATAGTTTTATATAAATCCGGTATTCTTTAAGTATAGTTTAGAGTAGGTCCGATCTTCGATCGTCCGTATTAAGTGCGAATATCTTAATAGGTTTTATCGTTTTAATAAAAGCGATATATTTAGTTTATTTTTATTCGTTAAGTATTACATAAGACTTATTTAAACTCTTTTCTTTAAGTCGTTTAGTAATTAAATCTATTTAATAAAGTTAACCGGTTTTTTAATCTATTTATAGATTATATTTTTATAATTACGAGATTTTTAAAATAACGTCAGTATCTTTAATTTTTATAATATCGTATTTTAGTTATTTTAATTAATTATTAATATATATCGTAAGGTATATAGTCTCTTAGTTAATATATCCGTTATTATAATTAATTTTTTTTTTTTTTACCGTTCGTAAAGTATATAAGTTCGTTTTCCGTATTTATAATAGTTTATATTTATTTATCGTTTTTAATAAAATAAAGATTCTTTAAACGCTATTATTAATAATAATATTTATATTATATCCGTTTATTTAAAATTTAAATCGTAAATATTTTTTATCGGGGAGTATTATAAAATATAAAAACTTATTTATTTTAACCGCCTTTTATTATTCTTTTACGATTAATATATTTAATTTTTTAATATCTTAAAAACTAATATTTGTCTTTTTTTTATAAGCCGTTTATAATTAATTACTAAATCGGGACGCTTTTATTTTTTAATAAGTAAATATAGTGTGTTAATAATATTATAGATATTATTTATTTTTTTATTAATAAGTTCTTTTCCTTTAAGAAATAATTTATAATTTCTAAGTATTTTAATATTAAATTATATGTTTAGAATATGTTAGTTATATAGGTAATCTTTTAGGTCTTTAATAAACTTATTTAGTTCTTTTTAGAAATTTATAGATTTTTATTATTTTAACTACTTATTTAAATCGGTTTTTTTTTTAATAATAAAATCGTTAATATTAAGTAGTATTTTATAATCGATTTTTAACTAAATACGTTATTAAGCGACGTCGCGAGGTTCGTTCGAGTTATAAAGCGATTATTAACTTATTAATTATTCGTAATCCGATATATTAATATTATTTAAAAAGGAGTTATAGTTTAGTCCTTCGGTATTAAATTCCGTAAATATATCGTCGGTAATTTCTTTACTTAAATTATTTAGTTTAGTATTTTCTTTAAACATAAAAAAGTTTTATTTTAAATAGAATATATTATCTTTTATTATTATTTTAAATTATTTATATAATTACTATTATAAAATAATAAGGACTATTTTTATAATTAAATATTAAAAAATATAAGCGTCTATTATATAATAAACCTTATTTAGTTCCTTAATACGTTAATAATAACGTTTTTTTAACATCTAAAGTCTATATATTAAATATATAATATTTATTTTTTTATCAATTTTATATTTTAATTAAAAAAGGTCTTTTTTTATTTTAACTTTTAATCGTCTCTAAAATCGTTATTAAAATAAAGCGAATATTATTTTTATATTTAGTCGCTTTTTTTTTAATAATCGGCCGGTTTTATAATAATTAATTAAGATATAAATATAGTTTTCGTTATAATCTTTTATTATTAAAAGGCGCTATTCGTAATATTAAATTATTTTATTAAATATTCGTCGTATTATATAAATAAATTTATTCAAAATCCGTATTTTATAAGCTAGGATTTCGTTTTTTAATTAAAATAGGTCGTCTTTGTTTTTAATTATTATTTTTTTTTTAATTTACTTTTTATTATTATAAAGGTTTACGCTCGCTTAAAAAAGCTAATAGGTTATACTTTAATTATTTTATATATTATTAATAGTATTTAAATATACTTTTTATTATAGTTTTTAATAGTCTTAAGGCATTAAACTATTTTTTATTTATTTATTATAATAAAGGTTTTACTAAAGGGTTTTTTAAAGTACTATCCTAATTATTCTTTATTATTTTAATAAATAAAGTAATTATCGTCGTAATATATAATTTAAAAAAGTGATTTATAAAGTATTTTTTTAAAAGTAATATTAATTTATTTTTCGAAAATAGGTCGTTATTAAATTCGTTTAGGCTATTTATAGTCTTTAGTTATATATCTTAATTTATTATAATTATAATATTTAAATTTTTTTTTTTAGCGGGATTAATCTCGTTTTACTATATTAAGGTTTATAAGTCCGTTATATTATTTATAAATAGTAGTTTATTAAGGGTTATTATTTTTATTATAGCGGTGTTTTTAATTAAAGTTGCGTTAAAGTTGTTATTAATATTTACGTCTTAAGTTAAGTTTTTATCGTTATTTTTTTTTTTTTTTTTATAAAAGCGGTTATTAATTTTAATTATAAATTTAGTATATTAAAAAAAATCGTTTAGTTCGTCGATCTTAATAAGTTCGTCCTTAACCTTATTTTTTAATTTTTAATAGAATATAAAAATCTTAATATTATTAATAAGATTAAATTAAATATTAAAGCATTTAAACTCAGCTAAATAATCTTTTATTAATTTAATTTATTAGAATTATAATATATCGCGCTCGGCTTATCGTTTTTTATTTAGATTTTAAAAAAATAATTTAAAAACTTTTTTAAACTTATCGAAATTATAATAAATATTTTATATTTTAATAAAATATTTATTAAAAGTCTCTTTTTTAAAATACTTTTTTTAAAAAAGTTTAAACTATTTAAAAACTCGTTTTTTAAAAAAGCTAACGGCGTATACGACCTTTTTAATTTTATTATTAAAGTCTTTTTAATAAAAGTTTTAAAAGTTTTTAATTTAAATTAAGAATTTTTTTAAGGTTTTAAAAGTCCTATTAAAAGTAATAAGTATATTAAGTTTAAATTTTTATTATTTTTTATTAAGAAAAATAATAACGATATTAACAGTATTTTAAAACGTATTTATTTAATTAGCGAAATTTAAAACTCTTTAATATTTACTTTTAAATCTTTTAAACGTAATATTAAGTATTTTTTATATTTTAATAATATCGTAATCGTTTTTAATTTAAGCTTTTATTAATCGAGTAGTATTAATATTAAAAAGTTTATTTAGTTTTTTATTACGTTTAATATTTTTTTTAACGGCTTTACGTATTTAAGCGTATATTATTTAATTAAGGACTACGTTTTTATTAAAATCGAATTTAATATCGGGTATTTTTAAATCTTTTTTAGCTTAGGAAAGTTCGGTATTTAGAACCTAGGGCTATTTACTTTTATTAAAAAAAGATTAAATAAATATCGTTTATATTATTTAATAAGTTTTTATAAAGTCGACTTATTAAATAAAAATAATTAAAATATTATAGCTAGCTAATCGTAATAAAGTTCGTATTAATAAAAATCGGGGCTACGATATTCATAAATAATAATCGTTATAAAAATAGTTTTAATAAAGCTATTATTTATAAATTATAAAATAAGTAAGGCTTTAGTAATTAATCGTAATTTTATTAAATAAGTTTTTAATAAGGATAGTTAAAAACGATTATTAAATTTAATATAAGAATTAATTATTAAAAAAGTTATAAAAATTTATTTTTAAATTTAACTTAGGTTATTTTATATATAAATCCTAATTATAAATATATCTTTTATAATATTTTATTTATTATTATTTAATCGTTTATTAAACGGTCGTCCGTCTTATATTTTTATAATCGCCTATTCTATTTATTTACGGGCGTCCGTTTTTTATTTTATTATACGATCGGGGTTATGTAATTTATTTATA
The DNA here is from genome assembly GCF_001831195.1 of Colletotrichum orchidophilum. Taxonomy (NCBI): domain Eukaryota; kingdom Fungi; phylum Ascomycota; class Sordariomycetes; order Glomerellales; family Glomerellaceae; genus Colletotrichum; species Colletotrichum orchidophilum. The sequence goes on from NW_019173028.1 coordinate 183,736, forward strand.
GTTTTTTTATCTTAAGAGAGGCCGTTTAAGTTCTTATTATTATATATATAGTATAGTAGCCGCCGTAGGTCCTGTGGGGCAGGGCCTTGGTTTAGTAATACGTGTTAGGTCGTAACATTCGTATTTATTAAATTAATTTTATAAAGTAAATCTTACTTTATTAACTTATTAAACCGTAATTAATAAATAATCGACTTTTTATTTATCGGTTCTTTTTATTAATAAGGTTTTATTAATTTTATTAATCCGTAAAATAAGCTTTTTAAAAAATTTTATTTTTAGTTTACCTTTTATCTTTTTTATTACCGATCCGAATAATAAAGTTTTAAGTTTAATAAGAAGCCTTTTTTTTTAATTATTAGTTTTAAAACGGCTTCGAAAGGCGTTAATAATTGTAATAAAATTATTTTAATCGACTATTATATATACGATTTAATAATAATATTCCTTAACCTTTTTAATAAAAACGATAGTAATTGCTAAATAATATTAATAATTTTAGATTTTAATCTTTTTATAATTAATATAAAATATAATTAAAATCTTTTATAAAACCTTGTATTTTCTATTTAAATACTTCTTTTTTTTAAAGAAGATTTTATATAAATCGGTTAATTACCGTACATTAGCCGCTTCTAGGCTTAGATTTTTATAGCTTATTTAAAAAAAGAAATTAAAGCCGCGTTAGCCGTAGTTAATTAATCGCAATTTAACACTCGTATTTAGTTAAATAGGGCTAAATAGCCTCGTTCTTATCGATAATTTATTAGCCGTAATAAAAGTTTATAAAAGTAGTAATAACTTTATTTTTAATAATATTTTTTTAATTAATATAGATCTCGAAGCCGAGATAGCTCTATTTATAATTTTAAATAAGAATTTAAGCTCTTTAGTCCGTTAAGTAAACTATTCGAATCGATTAACTACTTAATTAATTTATATTTTAAATTAAATTAAGAAGTTAATTACCTAAACCGTTATTATAAAGGTTTTATAAGGCTACTTTACTAGCGTTTAGTTTAATAAGACCTTATTATTATAAATAAATTTATTAAATTCTTTAATAATCTATTTATTTACGAGTTTAAACTAATCGTTAGGCTAATAATTTAAGTTATTAATTATATAATAAAATAAAGTTCGCTTAATTAAGTTCTATTTACGGTATATTTTAATTATAAATAATAGCGCTATATTAATTTAATCATTATTAAAATCGTCTATATTGTTATATAATTAATTTCTTTAATACGCTTAGATATTAATAGTAATTTATTAATCCGGGATAAGCACTTTTACTTATGCCCGGCTTAACTCGCTTAAAGTCGTATTATGGCCTATATTAAAACTTAAGGCGATCGTTATATTAGTTTTTAATATATTAAAATTTAACTTATTTAAAAATAGCGGTAATAACTTTTTATCGTCGCTTAACTTATTATTAAAAGTTAAATCGGTTCCTACGCCCTAAGTTTACTTCGTAATATTCTTTATATTTATCCTTTACTTTATAAATAAGCTTTTAATACCGTTTTTAGTTATTATAGGCTCCTTTTATTTAATTTAAGCGGTTTTATTATATTTTATTAAAATAGATTACGGTTAATTTAATAACGTTTTAAATATATACGTTTCTCCTTAAATAAACACCCGGGAGACGTATATATTCGTTAAGCGAATTATTATTATTCGGTAATCTATTTTTTTTTAAAAAGTATAAAAAAACCGTTTTAAATCCGTTCTTAGTCTTTTTTTTTTTAGGATTATTTTAGCCTTAGCCTCTTTTTTTAACGCCTATTATTAAATTATAAAAATACTTATTACTTTCGTACGGTAGGTGCTTATAGTAGGCCGGTTAAGCTTAAAAATTTTATAATAACCTCGTTTTTATTTATAAATCGTTGTTAAAGTAGTATTCTATTCGTTTATTTAAAGAGGTAATAAAAAAGTTAAAAAGAGGTTAAATTAAATAAGATTTTATAAAATTTACTTTATATCTTCGATCTTTTTTTTAATTAAATCGTCGTATAGTTTAAGTTCGTTAAGTCTACCTCTTTTATTCTTACCTTTATTAAAAAGCGTAAATACGATTTATTTAAAAAATCTTTTTAGTTTTTAATCGTACGGCGTTTTAATATATTTTTATTAAAAGCTCGTTTTTCGTATTTATAAAGTTAAATAAATTATATAATTTACTTTTTATATTTTTTTTTTATGTTTATATTTTATAAATTATAAAATAAATATAAATATTATATAATCCGGTCGCGGTTAATATAAATATAAAATAAATAGATTCGTATATTTATTATAAAAAATAAAAAAAAAAATAAAAAAAAAAGTTTTTTAAAATTAAAAAAGGTATAAAAAAAAAGATTTTTTTAACGGTTAATATTTAATTTAAGCGGTTTTATTAATAAACCGTTTAAAAACGTTGCTAATATAATAAACGCTTTTTTTTTAATAAAAATCTAAAAGATCGGAAATCTTTTATTTTATACGGCGTTAAAAAATCGTTTTTTTTTAGTTTTTATAAAAAGTTAAAATAATACGATTCTTTTATCTTATATAATATTAAAAAGTTACTTTTTTTATTTTATAATAGCCTTATTAATTTACGATAATAATTAAACTATTAATTAGTATTAGTTTATATAATTATAAGGTGATTTGTTCGATCGAACCGTGGTAATAAAAGGTTAATTACTCTTGTATTGATCTCTGCGTGAAGTGGAAAAGAGAGGTTCTAACCGTAGGTTGGATCGCCGGTCAAACGCTGATATAGAGACCCTCAGATGGCCCCTGCGCTGGCGCTGACTCGAGGTCGAATTGGGCTTCCAATCCGACAGACCTTCTATCCTGAAAGTTCCGCATATGTTATTTTTCAGAGCACACCGGGTATGTGACAAGCATTCAACAGGGAGACCTTATCTTCCGTGTCGAATAACTTTTGGAGGCTCTCTGTCGGCGTCGGGCTTGTGACAAGAATTTTGACAGGAAACGTCATGTCCTCATTCCTCACCAGGTCGAGCAAACACCCCACCACCTTGATAAGTTCATCTTCCCAGGGTTCGATTTCGTAGTGCACCGCGCCATCAACGAAACATACGAGGGTTAGCCTATTTGGTAGCCGCTCGAATAGCCAGCCGAACGGGGCGCACAACTCCTCGAGGTCACCATCCTTGATCAGCCGTTGCTTGATGCGGCGGTCCAAGCCGGTCAAGTTGAAGCTGCGGTGCTGCTCCAGTAACTGCCCGATCAAGCTCTTGATCATGGATACTCCTGCGATGGTCGAGCTCCCCTTGTCATCGTCTTCTTCTTTTTTTTCTTCTTCTGGGTGGAGGCCGCAGGAGAACAATAGCGAGATAGAGTCATCTCTTATGCGGAGCGTCTGCGTGAACGTGGCGGACAGGACCGACAGCGCCGAAATGTAATGACTTTCGTCAAATCCAAAGTTGCCCTCCAAGAGGAGCTCAGCTGACGTGGCCGCGATGGCCCAATCCCCAAATTTTGGAGTATCAACGACCTGCTCAGCTTGGGCGACGTGGATCGGAGAGATGATGTCTTTGCTGCCCAGAACTTCCTCCAGGTCTGTCCCGTCGACATTCGGGAACGGAGAAGCTCTAGCAGAGCCTCAACCGTCATAGCTGGAATGGAACGGGTTAAACCGACGATAATTTTGGCGGTATTTCTACTTCAGATACTGTCTCAGTCACTATTGCTAACCTGTCCCAATTTCAGGACTTCGCTTGCGGCCTTCTGGGCTTCAATCAATATGCCCTCATAGCATCGATTCGACGAGTCATCAACCCACGTGTTCAACCTCACCACTCCCCTTATCAGCGAACTCTTCTATCTCGCCCCGGGAGCTGGCTTCTTACTTGGCAGCATGATCGGCGGTGCGCTGTCGTATCGTACGGTCAAGCGGTATATCCAAAAGCGGAACGGCCTCCGCCTACCACAGGACCGACTCAATGCCTATCTTCTGGCTTTCTTCTTCCTACTTCCACTCGGAACATTAGTCTTAGGCTGGAGTCTCCAATTAGAGGTAGGAGGGATGGCTTTGCCAGTCACCAGCTCCTTTGTTCAAGGCTTCGGTCTAGTGTGGTCATTCAGCGGGCTGAACACATATACCGCCGGTGCGTTCATATCTGATGTTAACATCTACATTGCTACCTATGTATGACTGACTAGTGGATTTTTAGTAGAAGTTCTACCAGAAAAGAGAACAGCCGTCATTAGTGGAAAACACATCGTCCAATATTGTTCCGGGGCCGGCGCTGTTGGTGGTGTCGTTCCCATGATAGACACCATCGGTGTTGGCTGGTCGTTTAACATCAGTAAGTTCACATTAACTTGGCACGGTGAGAGCTCTGAGTTGGTTGCTGGTCATCTTTTATAGCTTGGCTTGGTGCCATATTTGGCGGCGTGCTCGTCTTCGCAATGATGAAGACAACATTACATGTTGGACACAATAAGACATTTGACGACAAATCAGACAGTGATTCTGATAATATTGTTCAAGTTGGGAAGGGGCGTGAAAAGTCACTCTGCCGAATAAGGAACTTCAAGCCGTTCTGCTATACAAGTTTCATTTTGGGCTAGGTTTTGGGTGTTAAAAGAGATTGCTCACTTTGCGGAGCATTGCATGAGTTGACCGAAAAGCTGGCATCACTGTTGAATATTATCAAGACATTAGACTACTGGCTGGGTTCTAGATGGCTGTGAACGTTGAATTCACTACATAAGATTTAGACGCTCATGGAGTTTCTCCCCGACCACCAGCTCCTTCTTTCAACCACCAAATTGCATCTCCCTCTTTATCTGGTGCATCCTTATCAATTTTACAGATTGCATGTTCATGGTTCGCTGTAATATCCAATGCAAAAAAAGCGTAGTTTTGTGCGTTGTTGAGCTTCTCAATATCAGATAGGGTGATACAACTATCGCCATTGTTTAGTCAGGGTTTCATAAAGCTGGAAAGTCTTTCACTCACTTAGATGGCGCATAATCGTAATCAAGAGAACCATCATAAGTAGCCGACTTCCAATGTTGAAAACCTCCTACCACACCAGGTAGGTGTGTCATCTCATGCAGGAGGGAGAGTCCTGCAGAAGGTTGCACAACTCGATTGCGCGTCCATGCTGATTGCGCGGCTTGTTCCCCTTCATCTGTTCCATAGTATCCCTCATTGGAGAAAGCTGTAGGGCAAATAACAACACTGTTGTCCTTTGGCCGTGCAAAGGCCAGAGTACGAGGTTCGGTTCTGCATAGGCGGGAAGATTGATGTGTTCCGCATCCGATGGGTATAACGACATCTCGCTCTCGAAGTGAGGACACGTAGGTAGTCTTTTCAGAACCCAATGCGCGAATAGACTCGAAAATGCTCCAACTCATATCCAACACCAGTTCTCGATTACCATCTCGAATAGAAAAGTATTGTAAGGTTATCGTAGCTCGAGGTAGAATAAGGTCAAAAAGACTTACAGCCAAACCATCCAAGAAATGCGGCTGTTCTCTCGGCGTCGTCTTCAACAAGAAAGTCAGACGCCGACTCAGCGTAGTATTTCATCCATTTGATAGCATTTTGGATGAAAGCAACCTGTGTTTCGTTGCATATGAACGGGCTGCCTTCTCCTTGGGCACCTGCGATAATCCCAAGACTCGTTTTCCTTCGAAATTTCGAATGTGGTATCTGAGATTTCAGCGTCGCGCAATAGGCTGCAACAAACAAATGAAGAGAGACTAAGAATGTACAGCCGCGCATCTTCACAATATTTGTAAATGACATCCACAAATACGTCGAGACACGCGTGGTCAGAAACCTGCCTTTTAAAGAATTTACTTCCCGACTCGCTTGAACGGACAGACCGAAAAATTAAGACTGAACAATCAAATAATTATCAATGCTATATAAGGTAGATAAGGTAGATAGTAGTCATTATATGAGAAGGACCATCGCATAGGTATACAGGGAGGCCCCTGTAAATCAGAACTCGATCAACTGTTTTCTGCACGGATGTCTTGTTCGATTCGGTCACCCCGGTCACCCCACTCGCAACCCTCGGGACAGATCATGGCATTTGTTTTCCGGCACGCAGTTTATCATACCGCAGTACTGTTCCGAGTAACACGTTTGGCACCCATCGCGCTTTGCACATGTCAGATTCGTTTAATAAATCAGGATGATGAGAATAATCATACCAGTCCTCCGATGAGCAGTATTCTGTAGGGTTGTGGCTGATACCCTCCCTCGTCAGTGTGAAGACCATGCTTATCGGCACCTGCAGGTTAGTGTAGCAACTGTCATGTCCGGCGCCGCTGATAATTGGTCTGAACAGCTTGTGCTCACCAGCCTCGGGAAGCGTAGAGCACACATCAGCTGCACTCGCCTCAACAGCAGCGATGCAATCCGGATGGAACTGAACGGCTGGACTATCGAACAGCAGCTTCCACTCCACAATGCACCCTTGTCCGCTGTCATCTTTGCCGATACGCTCAAGCTCCTCCTCGCAGCGGCGGACCATTTCCCCCAACACTGCGTCCTCGACGTGACGCATGTCAAGGCTGAACTTGGCCGTGTGCGGCATTGTGTTGACGCTTCCTGGATCTGTGGTGAAGATGCCCGTCGTAGCGAAGCCGCTGAAATCATGGGCGACGGTATTGGCCGCAACGACGAGCTTGCTTGCACAGAGTACCGGGTCCTTGCGCGCGGACAGCGGCGTTGTGCCGGCGTGACTATCGCGACCCTTGACTGTGATGTTGAACCATTTGAAAGCCTTCACGCCCGTTTTCGTGGTTAGTACTGAGTCACTCTTGATGGCTGTCGTCAGATCGAGGGTCTAGCTTCGGACGACACCAAGCTTTTGCTTTAAATCTTCCAGAATAGGTCCTCGCTCGATGTGCAGCTCGAAGTGAGCAGCAAAGGGATTTGTGCGATACGAAGCCGCGCATTCACCAGTGTAGCCAATTCTGTCGAGCTCCTCCTTCATGGACTTGGGCTGGCCATCGCGTGATGACACCTCTCTCAGGCCCCAGGCTGTTTGCAGTGGAATGGCTTCAGCCCAGACACCTGAAGATACAGCCATTCTCGGGAATTGCGCACCCTCCTAGTAAATGATACCCGTCTTGGATCGTGCGCGACACCACATGATTGCCAAGGTGACTATTGTAGAAGAGAGCAAGAAGGCGGCCTCACGACTTGCTGCTGCAGCTAATCAATGTGCTTCCGCCCTAATCTCCTTCCGTCGGTCCTTGGGAGGCCGCGCTTATATCATAAACGTTCTTGACGCGTCTTGACGCGCCGGCCTTCCATCACCTTCAACTCCCGACATTTCAACCTCCTGACTCTTCTGTTTCTCAATTGCCTTATCTGCCCTTGCCTTGCCAGCGTCAGTGCTACGGAATGTTCCGAGACACTCATTCGGCGGACAAAATGTGTGGGAAAGGAGTTTTTGACCTGCCGAACAGAGCTGTCGTTGCTGAGAAGACAGAAAACAACCTCCTCCCACAGCCAAGAGAAGCGAAACGAAGCGATTGCTTTCATTCCCCGAATGTCATGGTCTGTTCTCAATGAGGCGCCTACTTCTACAGTCTTTTCTTTTCAAACTAACCTCTTTCATCTGGCAGGCCGGCACCGCTGACCACATCATGCTCTCCTTCGAGCAAATCAGGAAGGAAAGCGGCGCGCCCATCGTCAAGGCAATGGGGGAGTTAGGGTTATTTGCGACAGTAGTCCTGCCGAGATCTGATCGATTTTTTAGACATAATTTGCGTACTCTCCTAGTCAGAAACACGCAGTCATTATTGCTCGACAATTAAACAGTGGGAAAAAACCACTATGGGTATATAATCTCTGTGTTTTAAACACAATCTTGGGAGCATTTTGACTGCAACAGTGGTCACAGAAATTTACTCATGTTTGCACGTGCAACTTTGTCTTGCTGCCCAAAGGACAGAGCTCTTGGTATACACTAAGACATCAATAGCATGGTTGGAACGACAATAAAAAGGGGGCTGATACGCATATTTTCGATGCGGCTAATAACGACCTTACTTGGGATGTTGGCCTCTTTCAAATGGAAGTCATTTTGGAGATTAGAGAAATTCACCAGTTGACTTCAATAGACTTTGCAAATTTCTCTCAGGAAAAGGCCATTCCACTCTCTCTATGTGCTGTGCTCCTTTATGTAGCCCCTAACAACCTCCCGCAGGTCACTTGACGGAAGCTCCAGAATCTTGTTGGACTTATCTTCCTCCTTGATAGCATGCCCAGGTACGTCTCCGAACCAGTATTTTTGCAAAAACTCCTCAAAGGGGAATCTTCCACCAGCCGCCAGCTTCTCCTTGCCCTCCTTCTCGGCTTCGTCGGCAGTCTTGTGCTCGACTGTAAACTTTGACCCCGTCTCCTCCTCAAACAATTTGTGGAGCTCGTTTTGTGTAACTTCAAACTCGACAATGTTGATGTACTTGTTGGCGGTTTCGGCAGGGTGTCGCAGCACCGCGACGATGCCTTCGGCCAAGAAAGCCAGTGACGTCGTCGAAACCTTTTGGTTTCCAGAGTCAAAGATGGTAATACTCTTGCTCTCGAGCGAGATGCCGTAGATTCCTCGCGTGATACTCTGTCAAGACAGGGTCAGATTCACTTCAATTCAACCCTCTTGAGACATTTGGGAACTTACCCAGTCGAAGAAGAGACTCGTTCCAATACCAGTCCACGTGAAGCCGGGATTCGCTTCCGCCTTCTTGATCAAGTAGTCGACAGCGGCCGTCTTAGACTTCAACCAGTCGCCGAGGATCTCGCCCTCCAAGGTGCGGGTGTTGAGGCCGTACTCGGACGGGATGAAGCGCTTCACGCCAGCCGCAATCGCCGCATCAATGAGCGGGTTCTGCGAGCCGGGGACGATGACGGCCACGGTGGAAATTGCAGAGATGACCACGTCCTGGCCGGCAAAGGCGGAAGTGAGCGACTCGACAGACGAGAGGTCAGCCTTGCGAACGGCGACGCCGGACGGGAACGTGGCGGTTGAGGCCTCGCGGGAGATGGCTGTGACTTGGAAGCCTTTTTGCTGGAGTGCGTTGACGACGCGCAGGCCGACGAGGCCGGATGCCTGGTGAAGTCGTAAGCTTCCGTCGCATGTGACTTGTTGGCGATCACGGGCGTGAGGGTGGAGTACCTACACCGACTACTGCAACTGTCTTGACGGACATTTTTTGGACTCTATCTAATATCGATCTGACTGGAGAGAATGCAACGGGAACCCGACAAGGAGAGAGAGACCCTTGCATACCTGGCGCTCAACCCAACTATTTATACGTGAAGATAGAACCTGCAACCATGGGAATGGACAAGGGAGTTTAGCCCCTAATCCCTCTAACTCCTCCATCCCCGTCATTGAACTGGAAGGCTTGCGCCATTTGGCATGGCGGGCGTGGTTCTGCGGAGTGCAACCCTACACGGGGGCTCTATAATCAAGCTTCCGGGGGAAAAAAGCAGTGCATCTGTCAAGCTGTGGCAGCGATACCCACGCATTTGGCTTGCATCATCGCAGAATGGATTGCAGATCATCGATATGCCGCTAGTGGCCCTGGTAAAGACTAGTATAGTGGCACAGGACCGCATATAGTTCTTATCTATAGGTCGAGCCCGGGTCTCCTTGCTGGGGAACAAGGGCGAGTCAGGGAGAGACCGACTCACACTTTGAGCAACCTGTTATCTAGACACTCGTCACTTTCCATCTTCCATCTTCCGCAATGCCAAGTATTTCCAGAAAGGGGCTGGTTCTTCAATGACTTGGCTAATAACTCTCTGCTTCCCCACACGTTCCTGTCACCATCGGTTATGGCCGTTGGAGGTACCTGGCGGCACCTGGCGGAGGCACCGCGACAGGGAGGATATTTCTTTACGCGGATACGCTTGAAATGCAAGCCGAACATGGGTCACGGCTGCGGCCCGCAAAGAGATTGATCTCAATGGCATCCATCGCAACTGTGACGTTGCTAGCGGTAACCCTACCTTACCCCTCTCACGATGGCTGTCACTCCATGACAGCTCCAGGCAAGTGATGGCTTCATTGAGCTTGAGCCACCTCCATTGAGTGTCGTCGCTGTTCTCTATTCAAGCAGTGTTATCGCATTCCTCAAGAATTAGGCATTTGAATCGAGCAATCGCATCTTTGGTACAACTTGGAGCATGAGATTATTAATGTGTACAGGATTGCCAAGCAAGCATCTTAAACCACCTTATTCGGCTTCCAACCGCCCGCGAAGCCTCGCGCAACGCAAATCGTTACGCCGCTGGCAGCAAGGCAACATCCCGACCAGATCCAACCGCTCAGGTATCCGTGCGACCTCGACAGCGCACCAGCAATGGGCGATCCGAAGAGCAGCGCCACCGACATGACCGTAAACGCCATACCGAACCTAGTGCCCATGTAACTCTTGTCGGCCGTGAGCTTCACAAAGGTAGTCGGCTGCAAGCCGAAAAAGGTTCCGCTGAAGAAGCCGTACACCACGGTGACGACAATCAGCGAAGCCTGGCTGTTCGTCGCGGCGAAGCAGAAGGCGGCAATGGACATGACAAAGACGGCGCCGGCAATCATGTTCATGATGCCGATATAGGGCGCGAAGAAGTTGGGGATGATGCGCCCGACAATGGAGGCGCCGTTGAGCATCGAGAGGAGGTAGAGCGCGACATTCTCGCTCGCCATGTGGTTCTCTAGGGCGTAGCTCTGCACGTACACGTACGGCGTGTACATGCCCAGGAAGAGCAGACAGCAGGCGCCGAGGAAGAGGAGGAACGGGAGGTCGCGGAAGACGGATTTGTCGACGAGCGGTCGTCGCTTGAGGGGGATCTTGAGCTTCGATGTCTTGATGACGAGATTGGCTATGCCGAGCGTCACGAGCGCAATCAGCGCGAAGATGAGGACCGTCCATCGGAAGCCGATCTTGGGCTGGAGGGCTCGGAACATGGCTGGCAGGACGAGACTGGGACGGCATTGTTAGTCGGTTCGAGGTTTAGCCCTCAGGCTCGTCAAAGCATCACGTACCCGCCAACACCGCTACCGTTTGCCGCGATACCATTGGCAAGCGCCAATCTAGTCGAGAACCATTGCGATGGGAGTGCGACGCCTAGTGTAGACAGACAGCCTGTTCCGAGGCCGACAATGAGGCCCTGGCAGAGGAGGAATTGCCATAGGTTCCGGCAGAAGGCTTGGAGGATGAGACCGACCAGCACCAGGATCGATCCCACCACCAGCAGGTATCGAGAGTAGCCCAGGTCGTAGATGGGGCCAATGATGAAACCTAGAAAGACCATGAGAAAGTTCTGCAGAGAACCAATCGTAGAGATCTGAAAGGCCGTGTTATTGCTCAGGAGATCGGACTGGTAGTAAGCCTGAAAGGCGCCGAAGCTTGAAATGAGACCTGAGTTGCTACCCAGTCAGCTAGCCGCATCTGAAAATGACCATGTCCCATGTTTTTTGGCCCTGCAGTAGCTGCTGCAGCAGCCGCAGCTCACGATGGTCGCATCGCGTAAAACGCAGGCCCGAAGATCGATCTTGCTTACCCCATGTGTTGAAGTAGATGAAGAATGACCCAACGATGTGGAGCCATGCTTGCAAACCACCGTCGGGAGGTCCAGCAGGGGTTGTTGTCGACTTCTCAGCGGTAGGTGATGCTTGAGATGATGATGTTGGAGGGCTGTCGTTGCTGCTGGCGTTGTCTGCTACGATGACGGAGGCGTCCACCGTGGCCTCTCGTGTGCCGTTGTCCTTCTCCTGCTCCCTTGGACTATCATTTGAAGTTGAAGCCATTGCCGAGCTGAGTCAAGTCATCTGAACCTAATTCCGTCCTATGTGAGCGGCCGATGCGGGAAGCGGGATGCCAAAGTCTATTCCGGCTTCAAATGGTCTGAAAGATTACAATAGCCCGTCTTATCAGTGCGCCAACGCGACAAAGTCTAGAACCAAAAAGGTTTAAGTGGTGAAAGGGGTGGTGCCGGTTAGGATTGGGCACTACAGGGTCTCAGGCGAGAAACGCGGCTTCGGCAGTACCTAAAGGTAAATCAAAATACTCCCGAGCCACGCCTTTTTTGGCGCTCATCTAAGCAAAAAATTGCGTTGTGCCAAGGGACCCCCCTTTTCCCATGGGTTGTGGGGAACCTTTTTGCCTTGGAATTTTTTCTCTTCTTCAATCGACTGACTGATAAGATGAGCCGATGGTCTTACACTCATTTTACCCACTTCCATGTCCTCGATGCAACCCTTTATTGATGCCGTGATCGGGTCCCCCGACAGTATCCGCTCCGCACTGAGGCATCTGCAGCAGATCGGATCTAGACGCGGCACTTCTATCCGACAGATGATGTGGATGATGTTGGGATGTGTGTGTTGGGACGAGAAATCTGAAAAGCAACTACCGTTGGAGATGTCAAATTCAACCATGCTTGACCATTCATGAGGTCCTCCGACAAGTTAGACATTAGAATTGTAAGAGTCACCTCATTCCTCTCATACTCCCTTCAGAGGGAGGCCAAAAACTACACTAGAGAACGTGATGGCGAAAACGAGACCTCGGCCGGCGCCCGGAAAGGATCATCAGAGTGCGGAATTTGAACCGGCGACAGCGCCAGTTTAGGCAGGCCAGCCCACTGATCTGCCGCGCGCGTCGGGTCGCCACTGGGGCAGATCCCAGGGTTATGCTGGCCAGAATGCAACGGGTTTGACAACCTGCCAAAATGGGCTGACAACCCATCGGTCCCATCCACAGATCCAGCTGGATAGTTTTGCCCAATTCGGGCCAGAAACTGGGGCCAGATCTGACCATAATTCGGCGGTTCTCTCCATTGGCCGTGCTTTTTTTCGGCACTGGCCGTTGACTGCATGTGCACCGCTCGATGTGGACGTTACCAAAAGTGAGAGGGCATTGTGAGAGTGACGTACGATCAATCGCTAATCGCTGCGTCGTTCAGGTTGAGAATAACCGTGATAGGCTTACTAGCTCCGTCAAATACAGAGATGTCTAATGTAATTGGCTCGCCACTGCACAAGGTTTACTAGATCCGATTATAGGTCGAAAACAAGAATACGTTAAGTCAACGAACGTCGGCGGAAATTAGATACTTTCAAGTTGCTTACTGACAATGTAGAGACGACTTGCCTGATTGTTTATTGTAGAAGACTCTCGATCAAACGATTTCGCTCTGGGTATACTAATTTCATTCTTTCCACACGAGAGAGGTATCAAGTGTGAAGCGGCCTATAGCCTTTTATGAAAGAGAAGCTTCTAGAATTCTTCCTCATGCTTACGCCCTTGCCTTGACTTGATCGACTACTACTTCCTTGGCGGCCAAGTTGCTTGTCCTCAAATGTAACATATTGTCACAAAGGAATGTTCCAATAGGGTGAAAATCATATTCATTCTAACCTCTGAACGTCATCATGGTTCGACATATGGCTATGGACTGGGTTGTCGAGTTTGTCAAAGCTGAGATGACACTCGACAGGGCGTCACTTACCCAGGCACCAGCGTCTTACATGTTCTGACAGCTCCTGCAGCCAGTTGCTCCATTCTAGGCGTATGGACGACCAACCTCGGGAGGAGGCTCACTCGACGACTATTTTGAAAGAGCATTTGGTCACTTTGGATTTCAGGCTCTCGCAAAATTACATATATAGACTGGAGCCACAGTCAATCTGGAAAAATGATAAACGAACAAAGTAGGCTCATCTTCGCAACTGTACGCCATCCAAGCCCTTCGTCCACATTGACCATCTGCTTCAATGTCGTCTTCGACGTCCGTCTTATCGAAGACGCTTCAGTCTATCACAACCACCAAAATCCGCGAGTTGGAGAAGCAGCGCACTCAATTGGAGAGCCGCAAGGGCAAAATCCTCGAGCAAGCCGAAAGCTACCACAACCAGTGCGATCGTATCAACTCTTTACTCCATGGAGTCAAGGAGCTGTATTCCAATGGCAACAGAACTGACACCAGCATCGACAACATCGGCAACTTACTAGCTCAGTCCAAGTATGACACGTCAGTGCCTTCCGCAATGTTGCGGGCTTCTGAGGAACTATTGAGGTCCAAACTTGAGGTGCAAAGCCATAAACTCAATATGGCACACCTATACTCGCGACTTGTTAGCGAGTGGATCAACCCTGGAAGCCCCATGGAGAATCCCGTCGCCGCCGACTTGACAGACGAAGACTCCTCCCTCAGTGATTGCCAGCAAGAGCGGCTGCGAAATCTGTGTGACCAATTTGAGAAAGTAGTCTTCACGCCACTGGAGACCGACGAGACGGAAATCAACAACTATCTGAGTAGTCTATTGGAGACTAGCAAAAGCAAAAGAGCATTCGAAGATGTTCGGCGACAAATCGCATATACAAGCGAGCAGTTCCTCAAGGGTACGAACCCGTTCAACACGGTCACGCTGAAGAAGTGCATCACCAGCCTCCTCCAGCAAGACCTGCTGAGCGACGAGAAGCAGGAAATTCTGCGTGAGTTTGAAGGCAACGAAGTCGTCCTGCGGGAGATTGCCGATGTTCTGAACACGCGATTCGCCGACTTTGACAATTGGGAATGGGACGCCGGCAAAGAGGGAGTCCCGTTTCTCCCGCGCCAGCAAGCCAACGGAAAGTACCGCATCTGGATGGACGAAGATGTGTTGCAGGCCATCTTCATCCACTGGATCGGCGTCAACAGCTGCGTCAGCTTGAAATCGACCCTGACGAATTTCGTCTCCCTGGACGGGGCCGATCAGGTCTGGAGATGGCACGCCGAGCCACCCGCGACTGAGAGGCAAACCCAGAGGCGAACGTACTATCTCGGCGAAGCGCCCAAAGAGCTCTCTGATAGATCTTGGCGCTCCTCAACAAGGAGGGGGGGGAAGACGGCCAATAGAACTCTCAGGAATCGCCAATTCCGGCCTTCCACTTCTGACGATACGGTCGCCGGATTCCGCAAGAAGAACTTCATCGAGAGATTTTGTCTCGCCGCCCTGCCAAGCCGAGTTGATACGCTCACCGAAGCACTGTACACGGATGATGGCGGAGTAACGGGGGATGATGATGGTGATGACGATGCTGCTTCGTCTGATTGGGTGCGGGCTCAAAAGTCGAATTTGAACGTCAAACAGCTTCTTCTGCGCACGCTTGCCACCGAGACAATGCTGCATCAAGCGCTTCACGGAAGAGCTGCCGTGGTGCAGTCTGATCTCAAGTGGTTCGGAGCCAGCTTATCGCACACGTCAATCTTCGCCACCCTTCGCTTCTTTGGGTTTCCCGAAAACCTTATCTCGTTCTACCGCAAGGTTCTCGAGACGCCGGTGAACCTGGGTCCCTCTTCTGAATCAGTAGTATCGTCGAGTGAGCCTCGCGTCAGACACAGGGGTACACCGATGGGTCGGACGCCAGCGAAACTCATCGGGGAGTTGATCTTGTTCGTGATGGACTTTGCCGTCAACCAAGAGACTGGGCTGCAACTGTACCGCCTACACGACGATCTCTGGGTTGCTGGCGATCCGGAGCATACGGCCAAGGCGTGGTCTGCCATGGAACGCTTCGCCAAGGTCATGGGATTGGAGTTTAACATGAAGAAGACTGGCTCGGTGTACTTGACCAGTGAAGGGGTGCCCCGGGACGAAGCCATCGATGCAGGGCTACCCAAAGGGCCTGTCAGCATCGGCCACCTTGTACTGGACCAGAAGACCGGGAAATGGACTATTGACCAGGCACACGTCGCGGAGCATGTGAAGCAGCTTCGGAAACAGCTCGCTGAGTGCAGGAGCGTTCTCGACTGGGTGCGCACATGGAACAGCTGCATCAGCCGCTTCTTCGGTCAGGCATTTGGGGAACCGGCCTACTGCTTTGGCAAAGAACACGTCGAGAGTGTCTTGCAGACCTACCAGAAGATGCAGCGCGACATCTTTGGGCCATGGTGCACCAAGAACAGCGGCTGTTCAACCAGCGGCGAGGCGGGTGAGGACCAGCTCAGCGTCGTCCGCTACATCAAATCCAAGATTGAGCAACGCTTCGGGGTTACAGACGTGTCGGACGCCTTCATTTTCTTCCCGGATCAACTAGGTGGGTTGGGCCTTCGAAACCCATTTATACCATTTCTCAAGGCCCAGGAGAGTCTTTCTGGAAAAGGAGCATCTGCGGAAGAGAAGGTGCAATCGTTCTTTGATAGCGAACGCCAGGACCATGAGGACAAGAAGAGGACCTTTGAATATACAAAGACCACCAGGATGCGTGAGCTAGAGGATGGTTTTCAGAGCCGTTTCGACCCTGACTTCCTCGGCCCGGACGATGCGGATACGTTCTTCACCTACGAGGAGTACACTGCGAATCGGAGCACCACTAGCAGTCTTTTGAAAAGCCTTTACGAGCAGGTTCAGGAGAGCCCATTCGAGACAAGCCCCAGGACTGACCGGCATGTCGATCAAGTGTTGGAGGGCTTGCATATCCAGCCAGCGAGTCTATGGTCCGAGGTGCAATGGATAGTGCAAATGTATCATCAGGAGGCGAAAGACCGGTTCGATGGTCTTCGGCTGGTTGACGAGCGATTTTTACCGCTCGGCGTCATTGATATGATGAGGGAGAAGGCCGTGCGCTGGGGTTTAGTTCTCTAAGATTCTTAGTCACTCGATGAAGAAGAACTAGTATAGAGTCTGTCCTGCTAAGGAAAGACATGTGGATTATCACAGTATCTAGAAAACAACATGCTTGAACTCACCTATAATTTTCCTTGATGTTATCCCAGAGATCTATAAGGCTAATCACCCTGCTTTACCTAACTTGTCGTCTGTGATTGATATGTATGGGATTCGCCTTGGTACAAGGGAAAAATCCACATTCCAATCACAACTAGGAAGTGCTAGTAAGCTGACTTGCCTTGAATTAACAGATTTGAACTAAAAAAAGATTTACTATGGAAGCAAAATCCTTTCGATTCACCTCTTGGATCAGGCATTGACATGATAGTGAATATGGCCCAAGACAGCACTAGGCCCACATACAATGATCGGACGACAGAGTGACTAAGAGGATGGAGTGATTCAGGGTCTCCCATGAGTTTGAATATACATAGTAATATCTAGCCTGTTTAAGAAAGTTCGATTACTTCGAACCGTACACCATCACTCAGGTTGAGTAACCTCCACTACAGTCTACAACTGTCATATCAGACTCCAAATTGAGAAGAAGCGACCATTAAGAAACCGAACAAACATCAATTTTGGCCGAGTCGCCTCATACGCTGATATTTAATTCAATAAATCAACAGTATCTTAGGCCATGTGCAAGCCAGATCCTATCCGCTGTCCAGACATGGGCGGGATCTTGCCTCGACCTGCAGCGGAAGACTGGCAACAGCGACGGCACCTGGGCCCCCGAGGCTTTATCAAGATACGCCCGCTTAGATCAGCTTAGGATTACTAAGTCTCATTGAACAGGGATGCCTTCTGAAGGGGCTGAGATGGGTATAATCGGTGGTGATGGGCTCTGATGTTGGCGTTACTTGGATTAATCAGCGAGGGACAATTATGAGGCTCGGCGTTCCGCCTTTTCGGCACCCCGGCAGCACTACATGTGCTGTTAGACAACCCCGAACTTTATTGTACAATCAAAGCTCTGCGTCATTTTACTCCAATTCATACCTATGGTCTTGGAGGCTGTTCCGCAGACGCAGGATACCAGCACTAGTGAATACTATTGGGTTCCACGCCAGTTTCGCAACATTGAATGGTGGTAACCCGAAAGGGTTCACCAATCATTAGGGTAATAAACTCTACATGTATAATTATTTGAATCTAAACGATCATGTGAGGCAGGTGAATCATTCAATTCATTTCCTCGGGTCCCAGTTAGCATCGACGTCATCGAGGAGGTTCCTTGTCTTTAGCACGTCTGATCCAAGAATCTTCTCCAGGCTCACCAGCTTAAAGCTAGCTTGGGTACTGGTACTACCGTCAGGCAGTTGGTTCGCGTCATCGTGGGTAACAAACAATCCGTGAGGGAAGTCCTTTCCGAGATGAGTTCCGACCGCAGTGATGCCGTCGGTATTCGAAACAGCATCAATCTGTCCATCCGACGACTTGGTGATTGTGAAAGTCGTGACATAGTAGTGAGGATCAGCCCGGGTGTACACATTGTAAGCACTGACACCCTGGTTCGACACGAGAATGTACCCCTGATCGGGCCTGACGCCGTAGACGAGTGTGACGCCCTCCACATCTGCAAAGGTCTGGCCATCGCCCACGAAAGTAACCTGAATGGCCTCATCCTCCGACGACTCAGGCTCGGCACCATAACGCCACAATGCGGAAGGCTCTTCGCCGAGGAAGATCCAGCCGTTCTCTTCGTCCGTCACACAGCCCTCGACTTGTCCGCCTGACCCGCCCGTGAAGTCTCGGACGAGGGTGGTCTGGAGAGTCCCGTTCGAGTTGGACGTCAACTCGTATTGCAAGTAGCGAGCGGACTTCTCGTTGACGAAGAGGTACTGCTTGCCGCTGTTCGGGGACTTGTAGACGCAGGAACCGTAGACTTTGTAGTCTGCTGGCACAGGTTGGATGCCGCCTGGGATATCTTTCAGTGTTCCGTTTGATGTCATCTCGAAAAGGCTGTGGCAATATTAGTGATTGATGGGCAACTCGTGATAACCAGCATGAACCAACCAAAGTGTGTCGTCGCCACGGCAAGCAGCGAAAGCGAGGTCAACCGTCCGATCCCCAGCTTGGAAGCCGTAAATCATATCAACATTGTTAGGCTCCGACGCTGGCAGAGTCTGCAGCAGCTTGCCCTTTAGGTCGAAAACGCCTAAGCCGGCGCCCTCTGTAGACTTGGTCGTAGTAATGATGCGGGAATTTTCGGGCGATTCTGGCGAGATCCAGATGGCGGGATCGTCTCCGTCGCCTCCGTTTGGATCAGTCTCATAGGAAGGTTCGACGAAGACGGCAGAACAGAAAAGGCCTCCCCATCCGTTCTCGCATTTGCACTGCTGTGGCCCAACACAATCGCCATGCCCTGAGCAATTCTTCATGCACTGTATTTCGTCGCACTTGTCGCCGGTGAAGCCAGCGAAGCAACCGCAACCGAGTGCGTTCTCCTGGCAGTAGCCGTTGCCTGAGCAGGCGTCGCAAATCGGGGAACGGCTACGGCACCCAGTTTGATTCCGAGGGTCATATGCGGTGTTGACATCTATCCCGAGTTTATCGAGAGCACCATCCAGAGACACCAGCCCGAACCCGGCAACACTATCTGCCTCGATGGCGAAGCCGACAGCCCCGCTGGGATACTTTGATGTCGACCCCTGGTAGATACTGAGGCCTTGGACCTCGATGTCTTCAAGACCAGTCAATTTGACGTTGCCGAGAAGATCAAAGGGATACTTGTAGACAGCAACGCTACTTTCTTGGGCAACGAACAGGTATTCCGTTCCTGTAGAATTCGAAGCATATGTTGCAACCCCCGTCACGTCTTCAGCAGCCTCGCCGAGATTGGTGATTTCTGGGGCAATAGTCGATTCTTTGAGATCGAACATGTAGACATCCTTGTCGTCGTCGGCACTGACAACCATCTTAGCCTGGGATTGCACCACAGCACAGCCAGAGAACTCAGTCGGAACTGGGATGCTTTGGACCTGATCAAGTTAGTGAGGAATGAATGATAAGAGTTTGAAGATGCACCCTCTCACCTCCACCAGTTCAATCGAGTTTTTGACTGGGCGAACTAGATACTGCACCGCCAAGCTCTTGCCAAAAAGATAGACGTAATTGTTCAAACTCTTGGTGCGCCACGAGCAAATCGCAGACCAATCCCCGAGCATCGTCACCTGCGCTGATTCAATTTCCGTAAATCCCGGCATCTCGTAGAGCCGAATGATCGAGTCCGGCATCGCAATCGTAAGCGCATAATCTTTCCCCGTGACGTTATAGACCGTTGTGATGAGCTTTGTTCGGCCAGTGGTCATGGACTTCACCTCGGACAGCGGAGTGTCGCCGTTCAAGTCCCACGCGTGAAACCCTCCCGTGGCGGCTCCTCCATCGTTTCCCAGCAGCAGCGGCTTCTCTGTCGAATAAAAGATGTTTGTCCAATCGGATTCGACTTCACCACCAGTCAGTGCTGTGATGTTGGCCACGACGTCGACCTTTGAGGCGACCGTTGCCAGCCAAGGATGGATCGCGACCGCGACGATGGCCGCGGCGCAGGTGAGGTACTTGAGGCCCATGGCGGTCGAGTCAAGTCGAAAGAGGGCTGCCTGGCATGGCAAGACATGCAAGCTGAAGGCTCGCCATATCAGGAGGAGCAGTCCATTTATCATGTCGTCTCATTGCCGCCCCCCCTAGGCGGGCTGATAGCGGAGGAGCGGGTGGCCCCACGCCCACAAGGCCGGGACCGCAAGCAAGTTCAGCTCCTCCGTCATGCAAAGACTTCCTCAGGCCACGACCTTTTGCCCGAATCTGCTTTCAATTGCTGTCTGGAAGACGGATCCGCGTGAAGGCCGTTTGTGATGGAACACTGGTGGTTCCCTTCGGGTGAAACGCGTGCATGAAAGGGAGGAAACAATTGGTGGACGCGACGGGACGAAGAATCCTTGGAGCTTCCACTTTTGGAGTCGTCCGTCTTGGCATTGAAATTTCAGGTTCCATTGTGAAGTCATAGGTCCAAACGAGGAGGTGGTTGAGAGACCTCTGTTTCTGCCAAAAAAGTAAATACCATGTGTCCAGTCAATACCTTATTATGCGGTGACATTGGGGTGAACTTCCGAGGTATAGAATTGGTTTCCCATCTTCTTCCCTTCGGAATTTCACAATTAGCTTGTGTTCAATGCCGGCCCGGTTCTACGCGCTCTGGTCCCGTCGCGGGCTTCAGACGCCAAGCCCCAGGTTGTCGCCATTTATTTTGGCTCCCCGATGTGTTAAATCAGATGTGACTGGACGCAAGTTGGCTTAAATCGAGTCCTCACCCTTTCTTGATGACGAATTGCCGAACTTCAAAGAGCGCGTGCAACTGATAGTTGCCGCGGCTGCTTCTGCTTACCTATATACCTGTGTCGGCACGATTTATATACAGCCTGGAACTCTAAGTGTTTGCGACTGAGTGTTCTTATTCAGGAGATCTACAGTCATTCAAAAAGCCACAAACCAACGAGAGCGTTCCAGACCGAGATGGTGCCGTTGGAAATCAAGGTCACACTGATGTGCGAGATCAGGTGGGTGTAGGCGGCGCGGCCTACGTAGTGGCCGGGGAAGATTGTCACGAACTAGGCGACACCGTTGTGATCGGTGAGCTGGGTGCCGCGGAGTAATGTACTGCTCATGCCGTCGGCGGCGTAGTTGCCACTGGTGGAAATGCCAGGGTAGATTCCGGTGTCATTTCAGTTCCAGATGTCGCCGGCAACCTTGGGGATGGGGTCGCAGGTGGCAACGTCGACTTTCTGGACCTCAAGGAAGGCGGGGACGCCGTCGCACGACTTGGAATCGATAACGTTGGAGCGCATGTACTCGCCGAAGATATGGTCAGAGCCATCAGTGATCTCAGGAGCCAATACGCAGGAGTTGTTCGCGCTGAAGACGTCCTCGAAGGTAACAAGATGGCGTTGTCACTGGGGCCGGCCTCGTTGTGGTTGACAGCCTCCCAGGCGGTGACCTCGTCTGCATCATGAAGGTTCTTGCTGGCAGCTGTGGAAATATTAATGAATTTTCACGAACTTATCTAAACGCCAATGGTAGCCTACGGGTCTTGAGTCCCTTCTTGACGCGGATTTCCTCAATTTTCTGGCACAGGGCTCAACGGCGCGCTTCTTCATGGCCTGAGCACCGGAGGTGTCGGAGCAGGAGTTTAGGGAGCGGTGGCCGTTGGCGGCAACGTTATCACAGATCTAGATGGTGCGCTTCATGCGGGCACGGCTATGGTGCTCACCGGATTGGGTAGAGACACAGCCTGCGAGGGCGAGGTCGGGGGCCATCGTTGATTTTGCTGTAGTACGACCAAGGTTGTAGCGAATGTTGGAAATGATACTAAGTATGTTGTTGCAGAAGCGACTACCATTGCTGTGATGGTTGCGGCTGATGATCTTAGATGAGAGATATCCGGCCCCAAGACCACCCTTTATCCAAACTCGTTCTCCGCCCATCAAGTATCTTCACTATCTACCAACGCGTTCGCCTCTGCGTGAGTGGACGACCGAGGGGACTTCGCTCTCATCCGATCCCCCGCCCAGCCCTACTATTTTCGATTCTTCCATCCAGAGCCCGCGATCAATCGTCTGAACGTCCGTCCAACCAGCACCGCGCAAAAGGCCATATGCTGCCCGTTGCCGTTGTGGCATGCAGGGCTTCTGAGCCTCACACACACGACTTCGTTCCCCGCTGGGGGCGCATTTGCGACTTTGGCGCCAATGCGTCTCCACACCGGTGCCTGTCCTTAAGCGTCCCTGAAATTCCTTAATTCAACTTCAGGGCACGCCCCGAGCGGGAAAGAAATACCTAGAGAAGTTTGACATGCAAAAAAGAGGGTGGTTCTAAAGTGGAGCCCCGCGGTCGACCCGGAATGGGAGCTATCTCGGGAGCCAGCTACTTATGAGTCTCCCACGTCACGTTTCATCGTTGTGGATCCCGATACAGGCGGAAAGGCTTCCCAACTTCGTTGACAAGTTTCCCAGCGGCACCGAATAACGAGGCCACTCTCCACTTAGCGGGTGGTGCCGCTGCGCCTTTACGCAAGCTTCAATAAAATTGGACTAAATTACGCTGACTCGAACAAACATGTTCAAAGTGACCAGCGCATCAATGAATGCGGAAATCTTGCGTAATAGACGAGAAGAAGAAAAAGAAACAAAAGAAGAGCTGACCCAGATAGGTGAAATGCTGATAATCAGCTTCGATTGACTTTGGACTCTTTGCATACAGGAAAGAATTTACATATACGCGTGTTCTCTTCCGGCCTGTCTTCGACATCATCATACGAGATGATCGTAATGACCTTGAAGGCCGACGCTCGTAACAACCTTGACAGCCGCTGTCACGGCCGATATAAATACCGGAACAGCATTCCTGTGTAAAAAGGCCGCTGAGCCATCCACATCCGAGTCATTCGGAATGAATCAAGAGTATGCCGGTAGCTAAACGTCTGCGCATCTCAGCAAAACAAAGACGACATTTACGGTTGCCTCTTTCGAATTGGCGTAGATTCAGTGAATCGCAGTCTTGGAGTCGACGCCAAAACCTCCTTGATTATAGATTTGCATCCAGAGCCTGGCGGGTTTTCAAGAAGAGAGAGGCTTCATTCACTTAACGTGTGCCGCATCACCCAGATAGCGAAGTTGGCCCCACGCCATGACCAGCCGACCGTTTCTGAACGGCCTCAAGGCCACATTCCATGAAGTAAAAGTGGACCGGATTCTCGTAGTATTACAGCAGTAGTCATTATTCAAAGAATCATGGTTGGGGACTTTCAAACGAAGCCGGGTGGTACCTTATCGGTAAGTAGTATCCATGTTGTTGTGGTTGGGCTTTAGGGTGATATTCATAATACAAGGTCCATACTTATGTAATTGACATGGGTGAACAGTATAATGAAGGCTCCATTTCTTAAGGCTGCGATCTCGGTGAGAGAAAGCTTCAAATAACGAAGCACTCATCTCAACCACAGTATTTGCTTTACCCACTCCGTCAACGCCAAGTCATAAGTCTTCGGACGAAAACAAACATGCATGCTACTACTCGTAGCCCGTCGAGAATCAACACAATGACAGATCTGTTGCCTTTGAATCCTCTCCACCACCGACGTATTTTGAGATCCTCAAGCTTCCGCCCTGGGCGTAAGGAAGACATTCACAGGCCCCTTTTCCCAGAGCAGATGGACTTGGCTCTTCTCGTCCCAGCCCCTGCATTCCTCCGATAGCTTCATGTCAAAATTCCAGACCATTCTGGCGAGGATAAGGCGCATCTCCGCGTAAGCTAGGCTAGATGCAATGTACCATATCAGTATCAAATCAAAGGAAAAGCACACACGTTGTGCAAGAGACTTGGATAACACATACTTCCTGCCAATGCAGTTTCTCGGACCGACCGAGAAAGGTTGAAACGCGTCCTTCTTATCGCCAGAAAAGCGAGCGTCATCGAGCCAGCGCTCAGGTATGAAAGAGTCGGGAAGGGTGAAGTTCTCCGGACTGTGGAAGACCGGCCAATGCCAGACCTGCACGAGAGTCTTATATCGCCTACCGCGTCAGCATCATCAACTATACTCTTTTTTTTCCTTTTCCCTCCCAGAGGAAATGGAACGGAATGGACTCACTCCACTCGGCACATATTGACCCAGGAACACGCCGCCATCGTCGGTGACCCTACGCACGATTCCCGTCGGGACGGGTGGGTACATGCGAAGGCCCTCGTTGACCACTGCCTGCATGTACGGGAGCTGCTGCACGGTGACCATCTCAATGTCATCTTCGGAGGTGAACGCGGTTCGGACCTCGTCAGTGAGCTTTTGCAGAGCTTGGCGATTTGTGCAGAGGTAGTACGTGATTGCTGACAGAGCCGTCGCGGTAGTCTCCGAGCCCGCGATAATGAGAACGGAGGAGTTGGATTTGAGTTCTTCAAAGGTGAGTTTCTAGGTACCACAGGTCGCGTTAGGATGAATAGACGGGGTCAATGGGGGCGCGGGGGGAGGGAGTTCGGGATTATTCTACCTGGGTGCCCTTTGTGCGCAACATGGAGTCCATAAAGTCTGGCCGCTCAGTCTCCATGGCGAGTCGTTTGGAAACCTTTTCTTGTGTGAGGGCCAAATGCTGCTCCCGCTTGTTTCTGAGATCGGCGGGGATGAAGTACATGAGAATCTTCTCGATGGGGGGGAACCGTCGCATGCTGTTCTTGAAAGAGTTGCCCTTGATTCCGTCGAAAATGAGCTTGACCCACGGATGATAGCCAGAATCGTCTAAGCAGTGGAACGGTTCCCCAAACGCCAAGTCGCCAATCACGTCAAAGGTCGTCCAGTTGTACCACGAGACCATGTTCAGAGCCTCGGAGCCTCCTCTGGCACATTTCTCGTGGAGTCGTTGGAAAAGCAGATCCACGTACTTTTTCACAATGGGCTGCTGGTCGAGCATGGACTGCGCCGAGAAGCCGTGGGACAGGGCTCGTCGGAAACGCGAGTGGTCCTCGCGGTTGGCGCCGATGATGCCGTGCCTGCTGTCCTGGGTGGCGACCGGATCTCGGCCGTGGTCGCCGGTGCCGTTCTTGAGGTGTCCGTGGAGATCTTTCCAGGCGTCGGGGTGGTTGTACGCGAGCTCGTTGGGGGCGACTCGGACAATGGGCCCGTATTCTTGATGCAGCTCCAATATCTTGCGGTGTATCTGCCCGGAAAGGTTGCTGCGAGTGAAGGGAATTCGCGAGGCTGCCCAGAGCTTCGGTCCGGGGTATTTGCGTAGGGGGTGGAAGAAGACGTTGTAAACGATGGTCCCAAAGAGGTAAGTCAAGCCCTATATGAGTGGTCAGATCCAGTTGGATTTGGCGTTTTCGACTAAAACAGTGAGACCCAATTGGATCCTAGCACCTTGGGTCAATACATTATCACATACCAGAGAAAAAACTAGAAAAAAAGCCGAACAGAGCGTATGAATATTCAGAATCTGGGCTGTAAAGCCAGTACTGAGGTCCGCCATGTTCGATGGTGTGGGTTCCTTGCGAGACCTGAAACTATCAAGGTGAAAACAGACGGGATAAACTTGACAGGTGGTAACGTCACTCCGAATTTAAGCCAGGCATCGATGCTCTTTTATCACCTTTGCTCGATTCAAGCGGCGGAATTCGGCACAAAGCTCGAAGCCCGAAGACCCCATGGACTGACCATCGCTCGTGAAACCACGGCGGCATACCGTTACATACTTGTGGAGGTGGATCAAGGTTATACGCGGTGTTGCGGCAGGCAAACGTCACCGCTGGTCGGGACTCGGATGGTCTCCGCGCTCTTGCACATTGAGTGCATAACTCGCCCGGCTTGTCCCGTTTCCGTTAAGTTGCCCCACTCGCAATCTAGATTCACGGCACTGATCCCCGTCCAGGATTCGGCAGTTGGATCCTCTTGTTACTTTCAAGCGTTCAGCGGGGGGTGACAGAGCGGGAGCATGTCCAACCAATGTCCACTCTGATCATGTCTCTTGTGTGTCCTGGTCAGGTGTCAACTGATTTTCCCTGATTGGTGCCCCCACTACCTCCGAGGGATGTGAACTGGCATCTGGGGTATACTCCTGATCGACGACTATGCCACACTTAGCCTTTGATGCTAGAAAAGCTGATCACTCTGGCATGGGAAATAGCAAGCCAAAGAGAAACTTTGGACCAAGATCCCGAATCATTCGATGCTGCTCTTCCGCCGTGGACGTCCATCACAGACTGGCAGTTGTCATGGGCTCTTGAACGTATCCTCGTTTTCGATGGGCGGCCAGAAGATGCTTTTGAGATAGGTAGTAGCGTGTATGGGTAAGAAATGCTGGGTGAACCCTCCGAATTGGTCGCATGTGCATGTGCACCAGCACCATTCCATCTGGTGGTGGAGAGTAGCGCCGTAGCAGGTTCTGGTTCTGTGCAGTGGAAAAGGACTTGACAGCTCACCGTTGACAGACCCAACGGCCTGCATAACCTGGTGTTCAGACGGTCTTAATTCCGGGTCGGATTTCGAGATTAATACCCGCCCCGTCTTCGGTTTTGCAGGTCAAAGCGCCCTGGGAAGAGTGAATGACCTTTTCTTGTGCAACAACAAACTCCGTCGCCTGACTTGATTGATCGGTTCGGTTCCTATTCTGCTCCGAACCGCCGGTGTGTACATGCTCCTGCGATTCAACGGCACGAGGCCTATTCCATCGACGCTGCCACATCACGACTTGCTACATGTGGGTTTCCCCAGCTGCTTCCTGAAGGTAAGGTGTGGTGTCTTTAGCCGCAGTGCAACCTGCTTTAGGGCGCAAATAGATTGGAGTGTCTGTTGTATTGTGGAGGACGGTGCGTGATGGTATGAAAATGCTCTAGATGTGGTAGAGGTCGAAATGCCAAAGGCGTTGGCACTTTGAGGATTGCTCAGCTTGCGTTTACATGTGGACAGGGTGACCGGGAAAACAACCTTGGGGAGAACGTAATTCCCTGCCATCTTCGAAACGACGCCAATTCCTACGGTATCCCATCACATCAAGTGCTGGATAGGTATTGGAAGATGGAGCGGGGAACAGATAATCATATTGGACGGCTCCGCCCAGCTAAGGGTACCCCAGATCCACCCGACCCGTCCCGGACAAACAGCGGCCCCACAGCGGGTTTCGGAGCGTTTGCCTCAGGCTGCGATACCACGATTGGCCGAACCCCTCGGCGGGGCAAGACCCTTGGAATGGTGGTGGTGGTGGTGCAGGCTAAGGTTGGTCCAAATTCTCAGCCCACTGAACGCCACCCTCCTCCGACTTGACCTCATCCCACTACCAAGCTTTCTCTGTCATCGTCAAAATATTGCGACAATCGGCCATGGCGAAGTCTAAAGCTGCTAAGAAGCGCAAGCAAACCGCGCAAGATGAACTTCCGCGCAAGGTGGTCAAGACCGCAGCGACGACAATTACACCACCCGACAGCGACGACAACACTGCCTCAAACCTCGAGCCCAAGAGCCTCCAGACGGTCATATCAGACGAGGAGCTCGACATCGCGATTGACACGCTGAACACACTCGCAAAATACCCGAACCTCATCAAATCGAAACAGTGTCGGGACCTTCGCGTCGCCGTCTATGACTTCCGTCAGAACTGCGCCAGCGGCGTCAACAATGCTCGTATGTAGACTCCGTAGATCGTACGATGCCATCGTCAAAACAGCTACTGACAATTGACTGCTCTAGCTGGTACAAACCTTGGCCTTACGGCACGAATTACCGGCGCCCTCACCGACGAGAAATACGACGACGCGAGAGTGCTGCTATCCGAGATGAGAATCCGCGGCCAGGAACCGAAGCTGGGAGCGCTCTGTCGCTGGGTACGAGACCTGGACGTCATCAGTGGCCTTTCCACCCTGCCAGAAGGAGAAGGAGCTGGAACCGCTATCCAGCGAACTGAAAGGGACAAGCAACGTCTCTTGGTTCTCGACGCCGTCTTGCGAGCCTGCGGCCACTCCGATAGTAATCCCAAGGCCATGCCCTTACCTCTTTCCTCGACACCCGGAATCGCCCTCCAAGACACCTGGGATCTCCGCTCTACCACGCCATCTCTACAAGTATACGCCTCTGTGCTTGACAAGACCATATTCGAATCGGCGCCAACCAATCTGGCTGCCTCTCTTCGCGTTATCGAACGAACACCCGGCCCGCTCCGGAAGCCGCCCAATCACCACGACGCACTTCTTTACACGACTGCACCAAATACGATACCCCTCATCGAAGAACGAGCACCAGTGACATCATACTCTCATCCTATTGTCCCAGGGCTTAGCCTTTTGAAGAACGTCCTCTCCGCAGATGAATGCAAAGCCATCATTACTGCCGGCGAGACAGTCCACTTCCTCCCGGATGCCCCTCTCCGCGAGGATGGGGATATCAGCATTCTCGCGCACAACTTCTACTGGGTTGTCGACACTACTTTCCACGATGCGCTGTGGTCCAGAGTGTCATCATTTGTTCCCCAGTCAGTCGGCGGACGACTAGTCCGCGGCCTCAACCGACGGTTCCGCGTGTACCGCTACGTCCCCGGTGCCGAATACCGCGCCCATATTGATGGCGCCTGGCCACCATCTGGCATTCTCCCCGATGACACGTATGTCTACGATGCATCTCCCGAGGAGAAGAAGCAGAGCTCCCTGTTTACGTTCCTCATTTACTTGAATGACGAATTTGAGGGCGGCGAAACAACGTATTTCCTCCCGGCCGCGCGGGAGGGTACACTGAACGCGTACCCCGTGCGACCGGTCATGGGCGGAGTTGCCATCTTCCCACATGGAGATGCGAAGGGCGCGCCTCTTCACGAGGGCACCGGTGTAAGAAAGGGTGCCAAGTATGTCATCAGGACTGAAGTTGAGTACGACATTAAGTCATCTGAGGAGCCATGATCAAGTACACTCAGAATGACAACCAATCTTACCTGTTATTGCGGGCTCTGGAGGTGAGACGTGAGCCTTGAACAACCGCGAGGCTCAGACCTAGGTCTGCATCTATCATGCAAATACCAACAGCCGACCCTAGCGCATATGCCCCGCTGTCGCAGTCGCTTCAGCGTCGATTCACCAAGGGCTCGATATCATGGTGGTAGTCGTATTGAATGTCTACTTGACTGGTGATAGACTCCGGCGTGGCCGTGAAGCTGTTATGGGTAGCACATACCCGGGTCAAGTTTTAGCAGTCAGCATCACATCATCGAGGCAACGTCTACCGATACTCTAGGATACTCTGTGATCGTCCTTCTTGGGCCACATATCGTTACCCTCATCAACTACCAAGTCTGAAGCTTTTCGGCACGGTGCAGGCGGTAGACTTGTTTGAATAGGCGTCAGGGCTACATTTGCTGGATATACAGCCATTGAAGGCAGTATCTCTATTGGTTTGACCTTCGCAGCTAGTAGAGGGCTGGGCCAAGTTTGTACAGTCAGCTAAAGCACGCACGACTGAAGCTTATCACCCTTGTCCATCTCCTGGGCTAGATGGACGGGCGCAACCAAGGAGATCATAATCAGATGTCATGAGGAATAGAGGACCATTGAGTTGAGCGGGATTGGGCGCCGGGGGGGAGCCAGGGTGTCGCCCGACGATGGACGTGGTGCCCCATAAATTCCAGGCATTAAAGGACTGTTCGGCCAAAGGATGGATATGATACAGGATAGACTTGGGCCCCCCTAAACATACGTCCGTAGCTTTTCAGGTATCAAATTCGTAAAAATATTTACATATACTTTCAATTTCCAGCCCTCGAATCTCCACTACCTGTCTCTTGACCAGGCCTGCAACTGACAGCTGGAATCCTAGGCTCTCAACTTTTGAAAGGAGCGCGAAGTATGCAATGAGAGTTGAATACACGTATGTTCTTATTTATAATCTTGCGCTTAATCATGTTTGCAGAGAACACTAGACCGTGGTCTTCACTCGGGGCGCCTTTACATCCAATGGACTCGTTCCAGGGCTGTTTTAGGTTGCATTGAGGATCCAGCCAACGGCCGTAATAATAGCATCAGAGAGTTACTGAGTGAAAGAGATAAGGCCGAGGAGAAGCGAACGAAAGCGGGAATGAACAGGCGCGCAGGCAGAATACCTAGATCACTGTCGCAGTAACGCCTCCGGTCCGGAAATATCGGGTCCCGGGAGGTAGAAGAGGGTGTCTCCCCGCCGCCAATTGTGCCGAAAAGCCGGGGCCCGGCCTGCAAAAGCGGCACCTCGGAGCCGCATGCACGTGGTGGGCAACACGGCCTTGGATTGGCCGCGACAAAAGGCCGCGCAATGGAGACAGCGTTGGAAAGATTTTTTTTTTTCCCCAATGCGAGGTGCTTGGGGTTGGAAATAATGTCTGCAACCTTGCCACGTGCTCTCATGTAAATGCTTGAGCCGCGCAATTTGTAAAAAGTTTTTTTGAGTTTTTTCTTTCTCTTTTAGTCTTCTTTTCCCAATCGAGAGGTGGTTCGGCGGTCAATCTACTGGCTGGGTCTCCGATTCATCGGAATGATTCATCGGGATTCATCGGGGACTTTTTGAAGAGCAGACGGGCTTACATGGTCTCATTGTCTCGGTGGATAGTGATTTTAAGAGCTAGCACGTGGTCAAATCAGGCGGCACATTGGCTCGAGGGTTCGCACAGAGAATGAGTGAATGAACTATTATTCCCATGTTGCACCCACAGAGTTTCTCATTATTGCCACAAGCACAACTGCACTAACTAACAATTTCCCCAAAGTACTTTAGCTCAGCATCAGTAGGGCCGCATGGGGGGAAAAAGTCTTGGCAGCAGACGGGAGAGTGCCAAGTGAAGTACCGGTAAGCCTCCTACGGCTGCCGAGAAGCGCTAGACTGCTTGGAAAAAGCTTAGCCGATGCGGCTAGGTAGCCAAGCCAAATCTTCCAATTGCCTTTCTTCCTGGACGATAACCATTGGCTGTTGCGGAAATACGACACGCGACAGCCTTCTGTGGTTCACCTTTTTTTTTTGGCCCTTATCGCAGCGTCATCTGTGCCACACTGCCACCTGTTGAACCTGTGGAAAGCGGGAGACAAGAGTCGAGAAAGCACATGAACTACTGCAAGTCTGCACGAACCAGCAGCTCGCCTAGCGGATGGGTAATATCGGGCTCCCCCCCTCCCTCCCTCCACTCGTCTCTCCCCGACTCTCCTTCAAAGTCGGTTGTTTCGTCCTCCCCAGGTGTACGAATGGTACGTATGGTACGTACGGTGTGTACCCGCACCCAGACAGACCGAAAAAGAGTATTGGGAATTAATTGCCAACTCCTCCCCCTCTTGCCGCATATCCGTGTCTTATCAGCATACTACCCGGTATTTGCCCGCAACTCTTATCCAATGTGGATCTGTTTTTTCTCAAGAGATGGCCAATAAGCCACTCGTCTGCCTCGAAAGAATCGCCCTTTGGAGGTGACTCGTGGGAGGAGGGGAGACCCCGTAGGATTCTTTCCCTTATGTTGCATCGGGGTTGGCCGCCCGTTCTTGGGTGTACCCGGCCCCCCGTCCGCCGGGGAACAGGGTGGGGTGGGACGGGACACCAGAGGCATTCCCATGGGTTATCTCTCTCTCTCTCTCTCTCTCTCTCTCTTTCTCACACACCAACACTTGCTCACACAGAACGAAGCAGCCAACAGCAGAACTGCTTCCGAGGGCGTGTGGTAAGTGGGGTGTGGGGGGGGGGAGGGAAACAAGATAAAAGCAACATGGGAAGAGGCCCTCTCCTCTGGTTGGCAGGTCATGCCGTGTGGCTAGCACCGACGAGCCTGTGATCGTCCGAATAAATACCTTGTTGATTTCCCCTGCGCTTCTTGACTCGGCGCGCCTATCGCCTTTTTAACCTTTGCGCCGCTCTGCACAACCTTCATCCTCCCTTCCCCGTCTCACGCACATACAGTCTCTCTGTGTTGCTGTCATCTCTCGATCATTTGCTCGTCCTTCCTGTCGCAGTCGTCGCTGGGTTTCCCTTTGACACGCGGGGCGCCAGCGTGAGCACTTACACGAGAAGAAGAGCCGCCCCCCCGGTCAAACTCGCGACGATGCTCAACTTCCGAGGAAAGAAGTCGGCCGAGTCCGAGGCTACGGCGCAAGAGGCCGTCGCCATCGACGATGCGCCCCGTCAGCCGTTCCGAAAGGCCATTGTGCCCGTCATTGCCTGCGGCGCCGGTCTCTTCTCCGACGGCTACATCAACAACGTGAGCGCCAACCCAACTCTTGACGCATTCACCATGTATTGCGGCCCTCTTGGTAATTAAAGAAATTGGTACTGACGCGCGCGCGCGCATGCGCCGGGGGTGCCACAGGTCATTGGATCCGTCACCACGGTCCTCGCTCTGCAGTACGGCGACGTCTACAAGAACTCCAACGCCAAAAAGTACGTCAGCGACATCGCCTTTGCCGGCACCGTCGTCGGCCAGCTCGCGTTCGGCTGGCTTGCAGACCACTGGTCGCGGACCAACTCGCTGCTCGTCTCGACTGTCATCCTGGTCGTCTTCACCGCGCTCGCTACCGGGTCCTACTACAAGGGTGAGGATATCGGCATGTTTAATATGCTGGCTGCCTGGCGGTTTTTCGTAAGTTGCAAAGACCCGACCACTATTTGATTTTTTGGCTGCTTTTTCCACCTGTTCGCTCGCTCCATTTGTTGGGGACTGGATGGGCGCTCAGAAAAGGCCAATTGTTAACGTCATCGCCATGACATTTTAGGTCGGCATCGGCATTGGAGGAGAGTACCCCGCGGGTAGTGTCGGCGCAGCAGAGTCTACCGGCGAGCTAAAGTCGGGCTCGAGAAACTTGTGGTTCATCATGTTTACGAACACCATGATTGATTGGGTACGTATTGTACAAGTTCCGGAACATCACTTGCCTTTTGCTGACTCGGTCAACTAGGGATTCGTTATTGGCGGTTTGTGCTACAACTTTCTTGATACCGGGGACATGATGATACTGATACATAAAAACAGCATTTGTGCCATACGTAGTCGCGGCCGCTTGCCACAATGGCCACTACAGCACCATCTGGCGCACCAGCTTGGGCATCGGCGTCGTGTTCCCCATGTTCCTCTTCGTCCTCCGTCTTTTCGTCAAAGAGCCCGCAGCCTCGACCAAGAACTCGATGCGCTACGCAAAGACGCCCTACCTGCTATCCCTCAAGTTTTACGGCTGGCGCCTCTTCGTCGTCAGCTTGATCTGGTTCATCTATGATGTTAGTCTAAATCTTGCTGCCCTAAAAGAAGAAGGCTCTCTCTCGGTGATGAATTTGTTCATGCTAATGTCCGAAATAGTTCTCCTCCTACTCGTTCGGAATCTACTCCTCAACCATCCTGAGCAACGTGTACGGCGATACGGCCCCGCTCACCACCGTCTTCGGCTGGAACACGGTCATCAACCTGTTCTACATCCCGGGTACCATGCTCGGCGCCCCGCTCTCCGACTGGCTCGGCCCGCGCTACGCCCTCGCCCTCGGCGTTATCTTGCAGGCCGTTGTCGGCTTCATCATGGCCGGCGACTACTTCAACCTGTCGCAGCCTAGCATGATTGCCGGCTTCGTCGTCGTGTACGGCATCTTCCTGGCGCTGGGCGAGGTCGGGCCCGGAAACAACATTGGCTTGCTGGCGGCAAAGACGTGTGCGACGGGTATCCGCGGTACGAAATTGCCCTCGTTAACAACCGGTTGAAAATCTGGCGACGCGTGCTGATGGAATTTCACTCAACAGGCAAATATTACGGCATCGCTGCGGCGATTGGCAAGATTGGCGCATTCGTCGGCACCTGGGGTACGTCCAAAATGGCTCATGAAATTGCGACGCTGGAGAGAACCCACGCTGACAAAAAGTCTTTTTTTTCTTTTTAGTTTTCCCCTACATTCAGGCGGCCGGCGGCGACAACGCAGTCGCATCCGCCCAGTATCCCTTCTGGGTCTCCTCCTCGCTGTGCATCCTGTCCGCGGCCCTCGCCATCTTCTGCCTGCCGCATATCGGCCAGGACACCATTGCTGTCGAAGACCAACGCTACCGGGCTTATCTGGAGGCCAACGGCTACGACACCCGCCAGCTCGGCATGATGCGCGGCGAGAGCTTCGAGAACACCGACGCTGAGATCCCCGTCGAGGGTCTGACGGAGACCACCAAGGGTGAAAAGGTGGTGGTAGCTTAAGAGGCCCATGAACCTACGTCCTAGTGATGCAAAGTCGTTTTGAAGCTCCTCATGACAAGGGCGAACGGTGAGCGTGGAAGAGTAAAGATGACGCGGGACGGGACAAGATCTGAAGAGCCGCGATGATACCACTTGTGAATTAAACCTGCTCATAATACCTATTGAATAATGTCAGACCTACCTCCTGAGTCGTTCCGCTGCCAAGGAAACAGCTCTCTCCAGTGTACTACCTGATGCTGAAGTCGGACGCGTTCAGGACTCGCCTTCCGCATGGCACAAGACTTGGCTTTCCAAAGGGACCCGAAATACTGGATGTCTCACGATGCATCACCCTCTACTGAGGAGGATATGGAGATGCGCCGTCGCATATTTTACGGATGCTACACTTCGTATAAGTTGATTAGTCTGATACTTGGACAGTCTGTTTATCTATTGTAAGATGACGCTGAGGTCCGAAATCACCAACAGACTCCCGTAAGTCAGAGATGAGATCTCCGTGATGATTCGAAACCAGCCGTAGAGCCGTAGCTGCGGTCATTGACATTCCTTCAACCAGCTTACATGACACCTTGATTCTGGCGCTTCTCAAAATCAATTCAGAATGATAACAGCTAACAGCTCCGTAACTGAGAGTTTGCTTGAGGTCCACGGTGGGAGACAGACAGAAAGTGTATGCCAAGACACGGCGGGTAGACCTTCATTCGATGTACATCGTAATCAACAGACTGGAAGATGACGGAAGCAGATATCCTAGTACACACTACCATCAGCGATGGCGTAACTGAGAAACCCCAGCCCTTGGAGAGATTGCCTCTTCCTATTTCATAGAACCCCCAGGCAGAGAAATCACTTCACAGCCACGATGGAAGGTTTCGTGAAACCGGAGACGAAGAGTATTCTCTCGGCAGCGGAGAGGAATTGCTCGCTCGCATCCCGATGGCGCCTTTCTGGTGACGTGACGTCCCCCAGGGCCACAAATCGACATGAGTAAAGCCGAAGACTAATACTTGTTGTGAATCCGGTCACCAAAGTGGTCTCTCAGAAACGACTCGCGGTAGATGAGCATGAAGTGAGGGAGGGTACTGCCATTTGAAGAACTGCATCAGTGCGTCATCAATCACTTTGTCCTGCAAGCTAATCCCGACATGCTCCGCCACGTACTCAGAACTTGAGTCGGGACCGGCGACGTGGCTCAGCAGAGAAGTCGAAAAACTCGCGGGAAGCGGCGCCCTCTGCTGACATCCCCAGATACGCGCGATAGATGCTCATCGCTCCGTGGGTAAATGACATGATGCCCTTGTCCAAGTTATTTCATCTCTTTAAGTTGAGTCCTGAGAGATAGATGGACCACTCCGTACCTTAGCATGACCTATTAACGAGGAGTGCTAAGCAGTAACAGTAGTATATTGACTATGCTTAGTCACTGCCATGCGTCACCACTGGCCACATCCCGAATCCCCAAAATAAAGTTCGAGGCATCAAGTGCCGACTTTGGGAATCCCCAGTCAAAGGTAAGTTTCCGGGAGCAGTTGTCAACCTTCGACCCACCCCCATTTCGCACCCAGCTACTCTCATTTGTCTGTTCGCGATATCTCGGTATCGGATTCGCTTTCTAAACTATGAAGTCAATGAAAACCAAAGAGGAAGTGAATATAAGAGTCCAATAAGCAACCTAATGTGTCGCTCAGAAATAGGGGGCAACCCTTGCAACTCTCATTTGAACTCGTAGAAACTGTTTTTCAGCGACCATTTTTGTGTCCATTCCCTCGCTCAGTCCCAGCCTAAGCTCGCCATGAAGCGCATTGAAATCACCGCACCTGGTGTCGTATCATGGGTCGATATCCCTACACCCGTAGCAGGCCCCAAAGACGTTCTTCTCAAAATCAAAGCCTGCGGTATCTGCGGATCCGACAACTTATACATTGATCACGGCGGCATCCCGCCGTACCAGGGATGCACTCCCCTCGGCCACGAACCAGCAGGAGAGGTGGCAGAAATTGGAAAGCAGATTGAGTCACCCGACATTGAGGTCGGCGATCACGTTGTGGTAGACACGATGGTATTCACGGACGGCCTCCTCGGCTCGGGCGGCGCGCAAGGTGCGCTGTGCGACTACGTCGTCATCCACAACTACGAACCTCGGAAGCACCTAAAGAAGATCCCAAAGAGCATACCCTGGCACATTGCAGCGCTCAACGAGCCCATGGCGGTCGCCCTGCACGCCGTCAACAGGACGAGCCCGAAACCGGGCTGCAAGGTTGTGGTCTTTGGCGCGGGGCCGATTGGTTTGGGCGCGGTTTTGGGGTATCGTAGAAAGGGGGCGAGCCATATCGTCGTCGTGGACGTGGTCAACTCGAGGCTCGAAAAGGCGCTCAAAGTCGGCGCCGACGCCGTCATCAACTCGGACGAGGCCGAAGACTTGGCTGCGAAGCTCGTCGAGTTGCAAGGGGACGGGGCGACGGCGCAGAAGCGAGGCACGCGTCCTGATAGCGACATCTTTCTCGACGCCGCCGGTGCGCCACCGGTGCCTGCGCAAGTGTGCAAGATGGCGAAGCGCGGGGCTACGTTTGGGGTGGTTGGAATCCACAGGAAGCCGACGGAGTTGAACTTTGCCCATTTGATTTCAACCGAGTTGACCATCGTCTTCAGCGTGGGCTATCCGACAGAGATTTTGGAGGTCACGGATGATATCATCGATAATTGGGACAAGTATGCGGAGATTGTCAGTGACCAGATTCCGTTTGAAAGGGCAATAGAAGCGTTGGAGTTGGCCAAGTCAGGCAAGGCAAACAAGGTTGTTGTGGTTTTCGACTAAACGCAAAGAGGAAATAATAGCGGTACACACCATTCATGATAGAAGCCTAGACATTGAGTGTGGTTGTCGTTTTCAGACGAAGCCAACATAACTGCCGGCCTGGCTTGGTTGCACATGTGCTCTTCTAAGAACCGTCAACCTTGACAGTCCCTCATACCCACCACCTCCCCAACAATCGATGACATCCGAGGAAAAAGCTTACACATGCGAAGGCGACCGCTACATATCAAAGAAAAATAAATCCTTCCAAGAGCAAACATGGTTCGATGGTAACAAGAAACCTGCACGCTCGTTTTGGAGACTCTTCGTCGAAAAGTCAGGATAGGAGACGTCTCGCTGTTGGCGTACCTTTTGTAGAATTGATTTCGATATAGGTTAAAAGTCCAGTGTTGAAGTAATAGGGACATTAAGTAAAACCATTCAAATCATCCCACCGTCACTTCCTATTTCATTACTGGGCCTCCAATCAAATATCATTACTAATGCAGTACAAATGGCTCTACTCCGGAGACGATCCATTCGTCTCATTTCCTTAGAGCTTCCCCATCATACGATCTACATAGTACTTTTAGTCTGATGCATTCATGATAATGAGATCTTGTCCAATATGCTCCTGAATCGTGAAACTCTCGTTGAGACTTTGCTGCAAGACTTTGATTGTAAAAGCAACTGGTTTGTAAGTTTCCCTACTCTTTTGAAGATCTGACCAGAGTAAATATTATAAAATGTGCCTCCTCACAGCTACTTTTACATGTATCGACCGGGCAACCTAATCTCGATCTCAATCGGATTTATAATCTCGACTCGGCCTACCATTGGGAAGCAATCAATAGATGAACCAGTCATGCTACAGGCGTGACTTATCTAAGATTTCATTTACAGCTGGCCGAGTGACCGAGATGAGAAAGTCGTTTATTGCGTCTACCAACCAGCGACGGAGGAAACCAATCTTCCGATGGATCAAAAATAACCAATGCTATGAGATTACCCTGAAAAGCGGACATGACGAAATTCTACAGCTTTCTCCACGGCACAGATCAGGAAGATTCACCTCACAGAAGATACACTGCCCCCTAAGAGTCTCTCAAATATTTAGCCATTCTGTGATGTATCCGTATCCCAATCTATTGGTCCAAAATGCTACGGAGGTAGGCAGTGATCACGCACATCGCCACATATAGCGCGGATCGCCCTCACCTGTGAAGCTTACGTCTTGCACTGAGCCTTGTACGCGTGTGATGGTCACGAGACAAATTGTCGATCTTCTCAATCTCGACGGATTAAAATTTTTTTTGATTCAAATTGAGGATGGCTTTACATCAGCCTTTTGATTATTTGGCTTCAGTCAAGCCATCTTGATAGTCACCAGAACAGTTCTCCTAGTTTAAGCATACAGATCATCTGACTGCTTGTCTGTATTTCTGGATTTAAATCAGTATGAATATGAATCTTTGAGTCCCCACTTTGGATTAATTTCCGTCCTGGAGATTGATAACTTGTTTCTTTTGAGTTTATTTCCCTTCATTTTCTCCTTCTCGTTTTGGGCGGCTTTTTTTTTTTTTTTTTTTTTTTTTTTTTTTTTTTTTTTTTTTTTGTTTTTTTTTTTAATTATTTTTTTTTTTTTTTTTTTTTATTTTTTTTTTTTTTTTTTTTTTTTTTTTTTTTTTTTTTTTTTTTTTTTGTTTTTTTTTTTTTTTTTTTTTTTTTTTTTAACGGAGGTGAAGCTTCATTGATGTCTTGGCACATTGTGTGGACCCCGTAGAGATATCAGCAAACACACGACAATTGTTCGGAACAGCTCGTCACGGTTATGTTCCTCCACTGGTAGTAAAAATCTAGAAGCTTAACAGTTCGTTCGATCATGACTAAAGATGTCTAATTCGATTTCAAATTTGCAGTGGGCCTTGCATCGTCTGCAAGCTGCTGATTGAAATTTCTTTCGTTTGAAATTTCTTTTGGATAGCGCCAAGATGTAAGCGCATCGTGAGGACCTAAATTTAGCACCCTGTACCCGCACCTCTTCTCTCAGCTGACCTGGAGACACCGCGAAGCTTTTGAACCTTTCTGGGCAAATCAGAAACCCCCCCATTTCGAGTTCCGTCCCTCTAGCTGCAAGGAAAGTTGGGGATAGCATTGGGTTTTGCGTGGGGTTGACGAAAGGCCGAGAGAACCCAACAACCAGCGAATTGTAAAGATAACAAAAGATGATGCTGATCCCTTAACTGGTGGCAGAACCTGGTGTAGATCATCCGCAGCTCGGCGTCATCTGGGGGGGCAGTGAACATGAAAACATGAATGGACGAACCGTCAACAACGGAATACTGGGACTGCAAGACACTTCCTCTCCAAGACCATACGCCAAGCAGAGATGTGAAACACGACAGCTCATCTTTGGAGTTTTTCTTGGGGTCTTGGGTGGTGGATGATCCAGTCGAAGAGAGAGACGCTTCACGGCACTGCTGCTGGAATGCGGTGCGTGCGTGTTGCCGTGGCTCTGCTGTTCTTGGCGGCGATGTACCGGCGGCGAATGATCAACTCTCCAGTAGCTCTAGTACCCCACTAGATATAGATAGAAACCCAAAATAAAGGCTTGATCGATGGATGGGGTCAATTGGCCTTGACAAGAAATAAGGCTGGCGGTTTCTGGAAGGCAACGAGATGTCCAAATCTGGCGCCAAATCTTTGTTGGCGCACGCCCACTCGATTGATGACGAGGGCGGACATACACGTGGAGGTTTGTGTTTTTCTATCTTAGCGGACAGTACCTACCTGCCTATTTGGAAGGCATTTCATGAAAGTATAGTAAAGTAATTACCATGGAGTACAAATTTGGCTTTCAGCTTCCTCGATTTGTCGGTTGGTTTTAGGGCGCCACTTGTGTGGGGTTGCTTAGCCTCTCGCCCAGCCCTTGTCCGGTAGCTGAACCTTGCCCCAACGCTGTTACAACTTACCCGTCCAAAGTGCGGTCATGTCCGTAAATATGCTGTCAACTGTAGCACGCGACACCTATCCGTCTTAGAGTCTCAACTTGTGACTGTCCATGGGCTAACAAGGGGCCCCAGGCGTATCGTATTAAGCTTTCCTGTGGATTCAGGGACAGCGAAGGAGGAATTTGCTCTTCTGACATGGTGGAAGAAACATGAGGTAGGGTTTTGACGAGCAACCCTGCGGTCAGCAAGGACTAAGAGGCCCCCAAGCAGCACCGGCCGAGAGCTCACGTTAGGTAATCAACGTTTGTTCAATTTAGACTTGTTCAGTGGGCTTTTGGCAGAAACAAAAAACTGCGGTCGATAATGCCCGGGATGCTGAGTCGCCAATTGAGGCTGGGGCAGCGGGGGGGGCTTCTTGGCTTCCTTCATCGAAATCCACTTTCGAATAGCTGCTCATCTGAGTGGGAGCCGTTGAGATGGAGACCTGCCACCGCCAAGAGACCAACCAAGACCCAAGCCTCCGAGTGACGATGCGCGGTCGCCGCCCAAGACACAGCCGCATGCTTCGTACGTGGTCTGTCACTCTGTCTATTCTGCCGTTCATCTATTGAGTGTTGTTGATTCATTGATGCTCGGCCCAGTAGAGAGTCGTCCGGCAAATTACTATATATCCGGCATCATCCCATCCTACTCTCTATTCCGACGAACACTTCACCAGCAATCCAACATCATCAACTACTTGCCACGACACCAATTCAATTGCAATTACTTGACCACTCCGTCCCTGAACTGACTTTCAGCCTCCCAAAAACAATTTTAACAGCCAAAATGCACTTCACCGGCGTCGCCTTGTCCCTCGCCGCCGCCGCCTTCGTCAAGGCCGACCTCCGACTCGACAACGACGACATTCCCAGCCAGTGCCAGGCCGTCTGCCGCCCAATCTACGACCTCGGCCGGGCCTGCGAGGTTGACGATGACCGGATCAACGACGACCTCACCGAGGGCCGTCTCGAGGCCCAGTGCGTCTGTACCAACAACAGCATCAACGTCTCCCAGTACGCCGCGCTCTGCGCCAGCTGCATGGACCAGAATGTCCGTGACCGGGATGACCTGGATGGTAAGCAAAAGAAATCAACACACTTTCAACAGCATCCCGTTCTTGTACTGACCCACATCGGCATAGACATCAACGATATCCTGAGAACCTGCGGCTTCGCCAGCACCTCCTACGCCTCCACTGCCTCTTACGCCTCCTCCACCCCGTCCGTCTCAGCGGCGCGCCCCACTAACTCGGCCCAACTCACCACCACCATAACTCCCGGCTCCGGCGGCGGCGGAGCTACTTCCCCGACCCAGACCCCCGCTTCCGGCTCCGGCAACAATAACGGCGGCAGCAGCTCCACCCCGGCCCCCAACGCTGCGGGTCTCGTGTCACCTCAAGGTCTTGGTGTGCTTGGTGCCGCCGCCATCGGCGCTTTCTTCTTGTAAATTTCGGGGCGGTTCGGGATTGAAAAGTTGGCTTTACGACCATCTTGAGAAACATGAATGAACTTTTGGGTTCTTGTATTCGCATTGCATTTGAGGCGCTTTGGCAGATATATATCTTGGCATTGACTGTCGTTTCAAATGCTCAATTCTCCTGAAGGGGTCTTGCTCTCTTCTGAGATATAATCAAAGGTTTTCTCGGACAACGTCATCGATGCTTGTAAGCTTTAAGCCCAATGTTTGATGAATGAGAGAGTTCCTAGGAATCTAAGAGTAGGAGACTCGCCGTTCCACTCTCGTGGTCTTCATTCAAGGTTCCTGAACTTGTAAGCGGTCACATTCATGGTCTGTTAGTGGGTGAAATGAAGTGGTTCGTTCAAAATTTCTCTGAAAAAGGCTATCCTCTTTTATTCGACGTCAAATTTCTGGACCTAACGTCTGAAGGCCTTGTGGAAATATCACATCACTCAGTTATGTCGTAAGAATCAACAATGTCAACCTCGCGCGATATTGCTTCTGTCTTGAAAGCGGACAGCAGACTCCACCTTTATGGCCATTGCAAAAGGTTCATGATTGAATCATCGGCATTTTCTTCAAGAGCGGCCGAGAGTGAAAGGGCAGAAAAAACGGAGCTGTATTGGAGAATGCGAAGAATGGACTTCTGCAATCTGGCACAGAAAGAAGAGTAAATGCATGCCCCGACATTCATCATAGCCCTGGCTTCTATGGCGAACTCGTGCAGTCTTTCGCCGTCATACTTCGTGGCTCTCATAATTCACCGAGGGTTCCTATCATTATTTTGAAACGAATTTCAACTTGAACTGTTTGTAATTCGATGTACTGTCTAGACTATAGGTGCTAATAGCTGAGAAGGTGATATTGGTTCCAAGTGACGCAGTAGAGGAATGGCGTAACGCGGTGTTGATACAGACATGGGGTCTGACAGTCGGGTAGATGTAGAAGAGCATGGTATGCCTCTTTTGTTCTTGTTGTCGATGTTGTCCTGATCAAGCTTCACCCCTCCAACAATCCATCCATCCTCCACCCCCCAAAAGAATCCGCACAGCGCTGTGACTTCACCACCAGCCACGAAATGTCCTGGAACATCTTCCAACTATATCAATCACCATCCTCATCCTTCATTCCCATCCTCAGGTCTCCTAACTCTCACCCTTCATCTTCTCGCTGCCGACACAGATCCAAGTATCATGCGGGCCGTGCCAATTCCACTGAACCTCGTCAAACGGCTCACTATCCAGCAGGCAGACATCTTCGGCAGCCCTGGGGCCGCCCTTGATATAGACAGCGTATCGGCAAGTGCTGCCATCGGAGAGAGGCTTCCTGCACAGATCCTGGCACTCGTTGACGGAGGAAGGGAGCGCCTTGTACTTTTCGCGCTTCAACATGTGGTGCGCGTCCACGTAGCGATCGTACCAGCATCGTGCGTGGCCTCGAGACAACGGGATACGGAGGAATCTCGATGCGTCTGTCGGTGTTGGGGCTGGAGGCGTAATCGAGGTCCAGACCGGCATGTTCTTGCTGAGGATCGGCACAGGGGGCTGGATGGCGATATCTGCGGCAGGTTGGGTTGCGCCGCAGGCGAGTGGGAAGATCCAATAGATCAATTTCCACTGCATCTTTGTCGTGGGGATCTGTAGACAGACTTGTTGAGGTCGTAGGTGTTTGGGGCAAGTACCTTACTGTGTACAGGAAGAGAGAGGTTAGCAGTGAGATGGAAAGTGATGCTTGGTATTGGCTATCGCAGTTTATGTAGGGGCGCGAGACTGAGAATTTGCGGCTTCTGAACTTGCCTCGCACCTCGATGGCCGAAGAAAATTTTGGTCTCAAAAGTCCTGCTGCCCTGATGGTCGGTCCAGTTCCACGGAAGTGCACCACTTATTCCACCCGGCTCGTACCATAAGACGAGACGGTCCCTTAAATCATTTGATTATTCTTGTTATATATTATTAAAAAGTCTTAATTGGAAGTATGGAAAAATTGGAGAAGTTCTCATTAATTGAAGAGTTCGGAAAAGAATACAACAGTCGACTCAATGGCATTAGAGACGAGGAAGTAGCGTTTCCGAGCGACATTGAAGAATCTCTTCCCAAAGTCTGAATCCCCAGGTATATTTCCTTATCAATAGTGCCGTATGTACTTGGTTTCATGTCAAAAAGGAGCACGGCTTATCCACACACCAGACCCTGAGATCATGTGAGGTGATGTTCTGATGATCAGGATCACTAGCGATTATCCAAATCACGTTGCTCACAAACTCCGCAAGTCATCGTCATGGGCTATTATCCAGCTGAAGCGGGGTCGTCTTACGTTGGTTATATCCCCTCTTGCGTGACCGCAACTTTTGCACTTCAAAGCACAACACCAAAAATAGTACCTATCTGGCCAACATCTCGACGAGTCTCTTGAAATCAAAGTACAAAAGATGGTCAATCTCCCATTCCCATTCAGCGAGATTCCTCGCGTCCGATTGCTCTATGATCGGCCCATAGACATTGAGCGGCTGGATCGGCTCGCC
This sequence comes from Colletotrichum orchidophilum, assembly GCF_001831195.1. NCBI lineage: Eukaryota > Fungi > Ascomycota > Sordariomycetes > Glomerellales > Glomerellaceae > Colletotrichum > Colletotrichum orchidophilum. The sequence continues at coordinate 227,839 of NW_019173028.1, forward strand.
AAGCTCGAGGGGATAAGCACGACCAGCCTCTGGATCGCCCGTGACGATTGCAACTCCGGTCTCGCATTTGGAGGCAACAAGGTGCGGAAGCTAGAGTACGTTTTGGCAGACGCAATCAATCAAGGTGCGGATACTTTGGTTACGACCGGCGGAACCCAGTCGAACCACATGCGGCAGACCGCTGCGGCTGCAGCAAAACTAGGTCTGAAAGTGAGTTTTCAACCTCTCATGGCAGAGACATTTTTTACATTTTCTTTTTTTCTCCATGTGGTAGCGGTGCCTCCTCTGACGGGGAAAAACTCTGACGGACAATCAGGTAGCGCTGTTCCCAGTTGACGTGGTCCCGTCAGGGGACCCAGAGTACAAGTACGCCGGCAACATCCAGCTCAATGAGATCCTCGGGGCCGAGACATTTCCGGCCAACACCAGCCAGGACGACGTCATCTCCGCCCTGACGACCCGCGGAAGGAAACCGTACGTGATCCCTGCGGGGGCGAGCACGCACCCCCTGGGCGGCCTGGGCTACGCCAGGTGGGCCTTCGAGCTGCTCGACCAGGAGGACAGGCTCGGGGAACCCTTGGGACACATCATCGTGGTGGCGGTCGGGTCCGGCTCGACGCTGGGCGGCATGGTCGCCGGCTTCAAACTCGCGCAGCAGCTCGGCAGGAATGGCGCGCGGAAACGCCTGGTCGGCTACTCGATCCTGAGGAAGCCCGAACAGGACGTGGCGGGGTTGGTCCTGGACATTGCGCGGACCACGGCGGAGAAGATTGGGCTGGATCCCGCGTCCATCACCAAGGACGACTTTGAGATTGACTATGACTACCTTGGCGGCTCGTACGGCCACCTTGATGAGCGGACGGCGGACGGCATCAAGACGCTGGCGAGGGCGGAGGGGATCCTCACGGATCCGGTGTACACCGGCAAGGCGTTCACTGGGCTGCTGCACACGGCGAAGCAGGGAGGGTTTGACGGGAACGCGACGCTGTTTCTGCATACTGGTGGGCAAGCCGCTTTGAGTGCGTACCCGAAACTCAAGCAGTGACTTTCGACCTCTGCCACTGAGGTAACAATTATCTCGGAGCGACGACTTGGGCTGGTGGTAGTTTTTGACAAAGGTTTTCATATTCTTAAGTGGTATCTTTGAACAAAGGGAAAATAACACGCTTATACGTCCTCGCTCTTTCGAAGCATCTGCCCTACTCAACCTCCCTCCATCTCTTCTCCAAGGTCCCAATGACATGCGTCCGCGAGCCTGATCCATACTCAGCCATGATCGACTTTGCCTGTTTGCTGTACAGCGCCCCCTGAGCCTCAAAGTGGTTGGAGAACCCAAACCCGACGCCCGGCATGCCGTACACACCCTGGCTCGGCATAGCAATCTCCTTGACCTGCCCCATGGTCCGGCTCGTCGAGCTCGCGACGTTCAACATGTGCTGCTGGCCCAGCGCCAGCTGCGCCTCCATGATCATCTGCCGAATCGTAGGCACCGTCTCGACGTAGACGGCGCGGCGGGCCCTCGAGACCCGGAGGAGCTCGGAAGGGTCGCCGCGCGCGCAGGCCTGGGCGTAGAGGTTGCGCATGCGCGGGCTGTACATTTCGCACATGAGGCTCGCGGGGACGGTGGCGCCCTTGAGGGGCATGGAGGCCGCCAGGGCGGTGCCGCGGATGGACTCGTGGTAGCACGAGGGGCAGATTGTGCAGTCCTGCCAGCCGTACCACCGCCGGTTCTGAAAGTCCTCGTCGCGCGGGCAGAGGGGCAGGCTGGCAAACTCGAGGGCGTAGGACTCGAGGGGCTGGGTGTCGGCCGTGAAGTGGCACTCGAGGAGCTTCGTCATGTAGGGCGCGAAGCGCGGGTTCGCAGGGTTGAAGCAGCACAGGAGCGTCGTGCCGGAGGATACGCCGCACTTGGTTACGAGAGAGGAGCTCAGCCCGAGGGGCTCGGCGACGGTCGACACGCACGCGGCGCAGATGCCAAACTCGGCCGGGTGGGAGGGGAAGGTGTACCATTTGCCGTCCTTGATGCCCTGCGGGCTGCAAAACTCCTCGCTGCAGGCCGCGTCGAGGGCCTTCCAGAAGATGGAGTACTGCTTGGCCTCGGTGGCGCAGGACATGGCGATGCCAATGTTGAAGTGACCCAGCGCGCAGTAGACCAGGCTGCCGTACCTGGACGCGAGGTTGGTGCCGGCGTCGCACCACTTGCCCTCTTCGCCCGTGCCGGCTACGAAGTCACAGTAGCAAGCGGCGCAGGCTAGGACGCCGTCGTGGCCCGGGGTCGTCGGCGTGAACCACTTGCGGGAGGTGACGGTGACCTTTTGGCGCTTGGCGCAGGCGGGAATATTCATCCTGGCGAGAGCTTCCTTGGTGAAGCCGGGCCAGTCATCTTTCACCGCCGCCTCCTTGTAAATGTTTTGGATGTAGCGGGTGGAGAGGTCGCAGGACCAGACGTCGTTGGTGGCTTGTCCCGTGGCTTGTTCAAAGTTGGCCGCGAAGCGATACGGCTGGATATGGTCCTCGAAACATGCCTGGCAGACAACCATGTTCGGGACGGCGTTATTCTTGGGACGGTACCACCTAGCGCCCTCGCTTCCCTTGGCTCCATCAGCTCCCCTGCAGTCAGGAATGGCGCTCCTGTGAAGGAGGAAGCTGACGAGGTCCTCAATGCGTCCCGTGGCGAGCGTGTTCCGGAGAAGATGGTCCTTGACGCGGGGTTTGCTGAAGCGGCAGACACGCGGCTTGTTGTCGTCGCAGATCTTGCCCCTGAAATCGTACTCGAAGCGGGTGCCGACGAGGTAGTCCTCGTAGCACTTGGAACAGATGGAGAAGTCGGGAGCGGTAGGGTGGGTGTACCACGTGGTGCAGAAGGTTACCGGGCTGTCGATGCAGGCAACGACGCCACGTCCACGCTTTCTGCTGGGCGGGCTGGCCCTGCGAGAGTTGGCGCGTGGTCTGGTAGGCGACAGCGTGAGTTCCTTCTTCTCCGGCGGCGGCGGCGGCGGTCCTCGAGGAGTGAGATCCAACGGCGTCACGGGTTCCGGTGTCGGGTTCGTAGAAGGAGGCGTGAAGCACGATGTGGTGGTGCTGGCGGTGAAGTCGGGAGTAGAGAGTTCGTCGCGAGGGGTCGACGGGGCGGAGTAGATGGTTGACAGCATCGGCGAGGGCGCAAAGCGCAGGTTTTGGAGAGTCTCTTCGAGGTTGTCAAAGTCGATCACGCCAGGCCGCGGTCCAGCCGCCCCAGCGCTCTTTGCCTTTTCGGGCGGTGTCAAGACTCCGTTGGCCGCACTGGCCGGGATACGAGCTGCAGTGGCCTTGCTCTGTGCATGTAGTGGTTGTTGCCCTGCGCCCGCGGGGAAGTAACCGGCGGGCTCCCTCTGAGGCGGTGTCGGCGGTGGCGGAGGAAAGCTGGTGAGGGCGCCGGGTCCGGGGCTGCGGAGGTCGGCCACGCGGCCAGCGCCGGAAAGGCCGGATGAAGAAGCTTTTGGGGGCGCTGAAGGGCCGCTGGGTCCGGCTTTTGGTGCCGGGCTTGCGGGCGGCGGGACGTTGAAGCTGGTGTAAGAAGGGGGACTCGGGTTTCCCGTCCACTGCTGCACCGGAGGCTGAAGTTTGTGAGAAGAGACCGGGCGGACGGGCCTCGGTGCTGCGATGGGAGTCGACTGCTTGGCTGGCTTGGGAGCCGGAGCCGGTACCGGCGCATGAGTTCCCTTGCTCATAGTCGCCGAGCTGGAGACTTTCTCGGTCTGGGGCCGGGAGCTCCGGGCCGGCTGCGGCGGGGGCTGTCGATGGTTCATGCTGCAGACACGGGCCGAAATGATGATCAAAATAGTTCTCCACTGCAAATATACAAAATGACGATGGCTTCACCCTCTTTTGGTCTGGTACCGAAGCGGGATGGGACGGTAAGGATAGGCGCTGAAGATCTCCCCCAACGGAACAGCAGAAACGCAGAGTAAAGTAGACAAGGAAAGGTCTTGCGGGAGTCATGCAACATGCAGCCGCCCCGGGACGACGTGCATGTTTAAAGGAAGCTTCGAAAGGGAGTAGTCGATGGGCTTCATCTGAGAGAGCGGCCTCGAGTTGGTGCCCGATGGGCGGAATGCCGGGATGTTCGTGGAGATGATCCACACCACCTCATGCCCGACTTGCAGCGATCGCCCTGGGACTGGGGGCTGGAGGGGAGACAAGAGAGCGAAGGGCTTCCTTGACAGTCTTGACTAGTAGACCCGTCCGACCTCGTCTTCATTTCCCAATGGCAACGGGAACCTGTTTACTGTGACGCAGACTCGCGGAGGAGCACGAGGCTTCAGGCTTCGGCGGCTGTGGAAGAAGAATCTAGGCTGCATTCCGCGGCTTCGGGGATTTTCTTTTGGCAAAGACCTTTTCGCAAACAACGACTAGGGCTTGGACAGGGGCTTTGGCCATGGAATGCGGTGAAAGCAGGTTGCTTTGGGCGTGGGAGTTTGATTATCGGGCGTCAAGAGTTGAATGTTGTTGTTATTCTCGAAGGCCGGCAAGGGCTCTGCAAGGCTGGAAAGCAGGCTTTACTAGCTTGTTTCCCTTGTTTTCCCTCGTTTTCCCATGGAATATTTTCGAGGTTGGGCTCCTCGCAGGGACACCGTTGGGACGAAAAGTTGAGATGAACGATCTATTCATGAATCGCAAACTCTGCTAGTTTGACCAGTTGCCTCCACGCACATACCACTGCCCTGACTCCTCCAAAGTTCCAACGGTTCCCCTTCCTCTTCTGCCCTTTACCTCTGCTCCTGCTCACCTTATCTTCCCGCATCTTGGATCAAGTGACCATGACAACGAATATGAGTGAAGCACCGAACGAACCTCTTTGCAGATGGAGGAGAGGAGAAGAAGGGGGGGGGGGGGCTAGAGTTTGCACCACCCGTCAGCCGAATGTGTAGCACACCCGTTGCGGGAGAGCGGAAGCGATCGAGGCGAGGCAAAGCACAAGCACGCCAAAGCTGCGAACAGATTTCCCCGGCGGCGCGGGCTCATGCACGGCGGACCGTCGTCTTGGGAAGAAAAGCAAAGAAGAGGGGGCAAAGGACCAAGTTGAATCACTGTGGGAGGGATGAGGGGGTCGACTCAGACGCAAAGTGCAAAACTCCGGCGCCAGCATGAGAACTCCTTCGCGCCCAAACAAGGCCTTTCTTTAGTACCCGGTGGCTGGTTTGCACATGCCCGTCTTTTTATCTATCTGGTCTGGATGCGCTAGGACCTTTCCTTTTGATGGGGGGGCTAACTTGTTCGAGGAAACACAGCCCGCCGAGTGTTTTCTTCATCGGGGGTTTTTGGAATGGTGAGTCGGTCACAGTCGCGTCGGACTCCCCGGCTGAGCCAGAAGCACATCCCAAATGTATGGGCAAAACACGACACCGTTTTCCCATTCCAGCTGCGGAATTCCATCTTTGAATATCTTTTCAAGTTCTTGTCAAGTTCTTCTCTCACTCTTAATCCGGCCGCCTCAACCTGTACCAACTCAGCTGCCTCTCACGTTGGTTCCTATCTCAGATAACCAACACCGACCTGATCCTTGCCCCTAAAACCACGGTTCCATGGTGTAGATTGCTTGGACGTGCCAAAGCGGCCTAGTCCAACTGTCCGTCACATCATCCCCCCAGGCCGCGGGAAATTATCACAACAGGGGTACCACCACTTCCGGCTCTCTTATATAGGTCTTTTATCGATGGAGAAACCGCCCAGAGCAGGGGGGAGGGGAGTTTCCTAAACAGATCATGGATTCGCGGGACGGTTGACTCTGTTTGCCCACTTTTCGTTTCCCTCGCCTTTCTTCCTGTTTCTTCCTTTACTCTCATTCATTCAATTACGTTCGTTCAATTTCATTCATTCACTTGAAGGCGAAATATCCCACAGGACGGTCATTCCTTTCCGCTTCAGCGTGACGGGGGTGGGAAACGGCAGAGGCCGACACAATTCATTCGCGGCAGCGCACCGCATTGCGCTCCGGGGCGCGCCCCCTACAGCTCGTTTAAAACAACGTCGCATTTGTTCGAGATACATTCGTTTCTTTTTATACCAGCCAGAGGAGGCTGTGAAACTCTGTCTCGTCCCGGGAAGGCCGAGACGATGGTGCGGGATCTCGCCGTATAACCCAACAACCACAACAGCCTTGCCAAAGAAAGCAACTCTGGCACCATTGCAAGCCCGCAAATCTGGTCCCCAGACTGCCACGAATCGAGGAGAAATTGGGCACTTGGGGGACTTGAAACGTCCAGGCCAGGTGGCAATAGGATCATCGGGGAACAAGATGATGAACGACCGCCCTCCCCCGCCGGACGAACCGGATCCGATCGTCCCCCGCGACCTCCAGGCCAAACGCACCGTGCCGTCGCCCCGCAAAGCAGCTACCATCCGGAGCGCGAAGGGATCCATCTTTGGAAAGGCGTCCATTCCCAGCGTATACTGGGCCGGCGACGACACGACACCGATGAACAATGAGGAGTTTACCTTTTACAGAGAGGGGACACCGCCGCTGCCAGAGGGCGACAAAGCTGCCCGAGCGCGGGGGTTCCGGCAGAGCGCATTCGATCACGACGAGGAGGACAGTGGCCGGAATAGGAAGCGCAAGTGTTGCGGCATGACACTGTGGGTGTTTTGGTTGCTCGTCGCGCTGATCGTTGCGGTGGTTGTCGGAGTTGGCGTCGGCGTCGGCGTCGGTATCGGCGCGAACCAGAAGTCGGATCAGTCTGGCGGGAGCGCCACAAAGACGAGGTATGTGATTCCCTGTCTTGAACTGAAGTTACCCGTTGTGTCGTCCATTAACAACTCTTTTCCCAGTTCTGCTTCGTCAACGACGGGCGCGGGCTCCGCAACGGCAACACTATCAATGATCGTGCCCACAGTGTCCAGCTCGTCCGTGTCGCGAAGCAGTGACGCAACGGCGACCCCGACAGCGACGGCAACGGTACCAACCTCGGTCACCAGCAGCTCTACGTCGGCTCCGTCTCCGACGGCGACTTCGAGCGGGAACGCCATCTGCCCGGACGCGGATAACACGGTGTACAACGTCATCGGCTCCGACAAGAGGTTCCTCCGGCTGTGCGGTGTGGACTACAGCGGAGACGACGGCGCCATCGATATGTCCAACACGCAGGCGAGCACCATGGGCGACTGCATGGAGATCTGCTCAAAGTCGGCTCAGTGTACCGGTGTCTCTTGGGGTAACGTGATGATCAACGGGGCGGCGGAGCTGCGATGCTGGCTCAAGCGAGACTTGAAAAAGTCTCACGAGACTGTGGAGAACTGGAACTTTGCGATTTTGTTATGATGTAGAAATGGGATGGTATGGGGGGATTTCTGTAGATATTGGGAAGCATATACTAATGATAATGTCAAATGCTCAAAGACATGGAGGAAGCATCGAGATACCAGGAGGAGCGGGCGTATACGGAGTCATAGTGCACAGCATCAGGCAAATGGGGAATGAAAGCAAGCAAATTTCTTCATCATTTTGTCTGATATCTCCAAACGCCGTGAACATCCCCCGCTCCATCATGATCCTCATTATTTCCTCCTCAACTCAAGCAACTCAAGGTATCAACTACAAGTGTCAATGAGAACTCTCATCCGCAACAAAAATTCATTACCCCAAGTCAAAAGCAAATATTGTGCCCCAGCTCTCACTGAATGGCAGCAACAACAAAACCAGCCATAGCCGCCGCCGCAACGACCGCCCCGGTCTCCCTAGGCCGGGCCGCGTTGTGCGATCCCCCGACACCGTTTCCTGACCCACCCCCGTTGACCGGGCCGGCGCTGGTAATCTGCGCCACGACCGAGCTGCACTGGTTCGTGCCAGTAGGAAGGACGTCGACGACGCCCGGCACGTCGCTGCAGGCCTGCCACAGCGCGCGGAAGTCGGTGATGTGCTTGTCGCGCCACGAGGTGTACGACGAGGCGTAGGTCGAGTAGGCGGAGCCGACGGAGCCCGTAATCGTCGGGTCGGAGCAGGCGTCCGTGATGGTCACCGAGAGCGCGATGTAGGCGGCCACATCGGCGGGCGGTGTGGGGACGCCGTCGGTGATCTTGGGGAGGAGGGACGTTGCGACCGAGTTACAAGAGTTGAGGTCGCGGCGATCCTTGATGGCTGCGTTGGCGGCTGCGATGGCCTCGTGAGCCCGGTTGGGTACTTCCAGTGCTTGGAGAGCGTTTGCTGTGGCGCTGAGGGCCGCGAAGATGTAGGTTGAAGAACGCATTTCGAGAGTTTGTGCAAGTGTGTGTGTGTGAGTGTGGATGATGTATCTGCCTCGAGAATTCCGGGTGACGGACGGGTTGATATGGCCGCGGGCGAAGTCGCCGAGGCGTGACACGGGCAAGGGAGGTGACGGTGAGTAATGACGATGATTTATAAGGTGAATGCACGTTTTGATTTCGTCTGGTCCTTAACTTTCTGCGTGGATAAGGAGCGATGGTCGTCTTATATCAAATTCACCGATGTACTCTTGCCTCGGATCGTGTGGCTTGGCGAAGGGCCAATGGTCTCCCCTGGGTTTGCGCGGTGAGGTATGTGGCTATGAGGAGGCCAACTCGCTGTGGCGATCTCTGATCTGCATGAGCAACGGGAACGACGCAGACTCGTTCTGTGACATCTCAAGAAAAGCCGCGGCAAGGAATTTGTATGCTCAACTGCTTCGCATGGTGAAGGACGGATTTCCACCTCTGACTGGCATCCTCGGCCCGCCTTCTCATCATCTCGTGTCGGGGCCTGTAAGACGCGCCCCTCGCTCAGCCTCCGCTACGCCGGACGCGTTTGGGAGAGGTGACTGGGCGGACTTAGCGTCAAAGCCAAAGTGTCAGGAATGTGGCATTCCCATTGGCATGCGTGTGAGGCCGGGGAATGAGACATGCGCCATCTAGCGTTGAGCGCCGGGCAATTCGGTGCCTGCACCTTTTTTCCCTACCATTCAGCCTTGATCCACAACCTAACTCATGCTATCTGGACGTTTTCATGTCGACTGTCCGTCTACTGTGGCTTCTTCATGTCTCGCACGATGTTAGCCTTGCCCGACAAGTGGGCTGGCGGTTTCTCACCTTGCGCCCCGTGGTGGTTGAAGTGTCAAACGCTTCGATGATCCGTGGCACCGCCGGGAGAGGCAACGGCGGGACGTGCTGGCCAACCCTGAGGGAGAACACACGATGAACACCGCCATGTTGCTTTGACCAACAAGCTGGCATTTCCTCTGACACGAAATCAATCCGATCTTCGGCGAATTATGGTATTCCACATCTCTGAGTATCCCCCACCTAGCCTCAGCAGAAGTCGTACAGTACGTCATTTTGTTTCCTCCTTTTGTCCCATTTCTCCCTCAAGGTTCACCACTCGCATGAAACAATTTGTCTCAAGGTCCCTCCAATGTACAGCATTCCAGCTCCTTAGCTTCGGACTCATTGACCGCCTTCGAATGCCTTGCATAAGACTCAAAGAGCCCCATGAAGGGGATGATGAGCAAGAATATTGGGACGAGCTGACTAAAGACAAGCTCATTTTCTTCATGATGAGCGTCATTTTCCATCTCCTGGCTCACGCGCGACCTATCGTCGATGAGCGAGTATGACCTAAGCATGAAGTATAAAGTCGGGCTCAATAAGTTCCCGACTTTAGATGCGAGGAAGTACTAAACCGCCAGAAGCGATGTTCGCATCGTCTTTAAAACGTGATATTCAGTCTATCGCTTGAAGACCGTCTCAGATTTCAAGATATTGATAGATTGGCCTTGCTTGTTGATTATAAACCCTCTGATGTGGTCCATCTAAAAAATACGACCGGTACGCCATCAAGGTCATGTTGATCACCATAAGCTTTGAGGTCTCCCACCTTTTAGCTTGTCCACAGTGTAATTTATCGGGCAACTAAACTATCCCTTGTCATAGATTCCTTCGTAGCCAGTGACCCAGAACGCGTACTGGAGACCTACAAAGGTGAAGGCCATCAACATAATCCGTAAGGCGCGAGCGAGACGTGCAGCTATTTCGGTCGACGATTGTGTCGCATCATCCATATCGTCAGTTGCCTCAGACACCAAGTTTTCCTCACTTCTTCTTCTGGCCCTTGGAACTAGATACTCACCAACAACGCCATGCTATCTAGCCGCGATAACCGAAAATCAGCACCACCAGCCCATCTAGGACTTTTGAGAGACGAAACACTTGTTCTCCGGCAACTCCTTGGATACAGCGTTGTCGATTCAGTACCAAGTTTTCAACCAAAAAGCCTTGATAATAGGCTTCAGCGATCTTCCATGAGGGATGTTCTCTTTGTCGGGCTCGATATTGACACATATCAAGGATACGAGCAGCTTATCGCGGACCAACAGCTACATATTGGAGTCTCCATATTAGACACCAGGATTCTGGAAGACATGCTTTTAAACCCAACTGCAGCAAATTATCAAGAAGCTATAACATCATATCAGTTCACAGTGGGAGAGTCGGCTTATTGTCAAAAGGCATCAAAAAAATTCATTTTCGGCTTGTCACAACCTGTCGGCATTTCCGAGCTTAAACCGAGAATGGATGTTCTACTATCAAAAAGGGACTACATTCTTGTCCTTCATGGTACACACTCAGACTTCAAGATTCTTCAGCATCTCGAAATCGATCTCCCAACTCAATCACTTTACGTTATCGATACCAACAAGGCTGCATAGTCTCCTCTTGAGCTATACTATCGGTATAGCTTGGAGAAGTTACTCGAAGCATTACAAATACCCTATGCAAACCTGCATGCCGCTGGAAACGATGCTCACTATTGTCTACGAGCGCTACTCATGATAGCGGTATTTGATGCCGAGCGAAATCCGTCAGGGCATCATGAAGCGTTACTGAACCTGCTCAGAGCCGTAGCACGGGCGCCTCGGCCATTAACCCGGGGGGAAATTCGGCAAATGGAAGAACCTCAACACGCAGCCCATCGAGAAGCAAAAAGCCAGTCAAAATCCAGAAGAAAAGCCAGACGGGCGGCCAGGACCAGCAGAAGACTTCTCGAAAGGTTGGATCGTGAGAAAGGGCAGACGCAGAGTGAAGATACGGATCTGATGGCACAGCCTAGTCCCCTGGACATTGGAGATGAACCCGAGGGCCCTGGATGAGTGCACATTGTGGGCTAGGAATGGCCATATTGGTTGTGGGGCGGGATACCAGGAGCACAACGTCACAACCACACGAGTCAAAGTATTGACAGGAATAGTCATCGACGGCCAATGGGTAGACTGAGTTGTCGCTGGTATTTAGACATAACACGAAAGCTTCTGGGAAATAGAAGTACTTCGTATTCCTGAACGCTATTAGGTTATCAATCGTCATTCTGTCTGGTTTTCGACCGTCAAGTTCGGACCTCTGATGAAGATGTCCCGTCGTCTGTCACGAATGATGCTGAATTGGATACCAGCGCGGCTGACGAGGACCGGGACAGGCGTTCTTTATAGCTTGGCAGCGGCAGATCATTCAATGAACACATCCTGACATGAAAAATTGCTCAAAGAAATCGACATTAAATAACGTGGCACCGATAAGGTGCCGGACGCTCCACGCCGGCTCCGAAAAGTTTTTCGCAAACCACGGGCCCACTCGAAGAAAACTTACCCTTTAGCTCGCGGACACAAAGGCCCTCACCTGAGAGCTGAACGAAAGAGCCGCACTGCTTGCAACCAGAATAACCAGTCTAGCCTCCCCGTCCCCAGACTGAAATCTGAGAGGCTGTCATGTCTCGCACGTTTGACAAGCGCCAGATTGCCGCTTGCGTCGCATCGCGGACATGGTCCGGAGGTCTTATCCCAATGATGTGAGGCATATCAATCCCGACCGGTGGGTCCGGAGTCGGAGGATACGGCAGAGGTATCCACACATCTTCCGGGTCTCCCACCGAGTCGGGCCCAGGGTGACGTACGCGTGATACCCATACTTCTTAGATACAGCAAACCTACAAGTCGGGTACTTGTAGTCACGTAAGTACCTCTTGCGTCAACAACTTCGGTTCGGGCCTTTGGGCCTACTTGGGTAGGTGTGCTGGACCCTGGTTGCCTGGTTGGCACTGTTGCCCACATACCTTATGTAAGCTAGCCCTTCACATTCAGGTCCGAAAAGAAGAATGCATTGGAAGAACCGTCATGACACGGGATTCTTTTGAAGGGTTCAGGTCGACTTGCTTTCGCAAATGTTCGCATTCGTTCTGGCATCTCGAAGTCATCCCTTTTAGTCAGCGGCTGCATGGGCCTATGTCAAGGTTTCATGTAGCCGTCGCGCCGCCGACTTTTCACCTTTCTGCGCATGCAAGGCATCGACAGCATGGGAGCCCGAGATCATGCGCCGAAGTTGCCGATCCAGAAGGTGCTCAACTGAACAAGCTCCTCTTAGCCTCCTTGTAAAATGCTGGTAAATCTTTGGAGCTATCCATGGATGACACATCACCAACCAATTGCGATTCTGATGACCAAGTGCCGAAAGCCTAATACGTAAATGCAGCTCAAACGTTGATAAAAAGTCCTTGAGCGATTGGCCAGAGCTTCTCATGTCTTCAACTTAATCACTGCCTCGGCTGAAAGCCCCATTCCGTGTGATCTTGGATACATAAAGCCCGTCGGACCTCAACCACCTCTCTCCCTGTCTACAAGGCACTCTATAAAGAATACTCTCGACGGTATCCTGTGGATTTGAATTTCACCATCATGACAGCAGTATCCCACTCGCAGTCGTTTGCCGGTCTGGAGCCATGGAACAAGGGCGAAGATACTGTCTACGCCCTCAACCGTGGCGACCTCACCAAAGAGCGTGATCGACTCGAGTACAACCACAAGAATATCTTTCTGCCTCTCTGCGGCGGACTCTGTCCCCAGGAAGTCTTGACGCATCTCACAAACCAGCAGACCCCACGCGTCGCAGAGATCGCCACCGGCACTGGTATTTGGCTCAGAGACATGGCCAAGTTGCTCCCCCCTTCCGCCGAGTTGCGAGGCATCGATATGGACACCACCAAGTTTCCACCTCCTTCAGCTCTGCCTCCGAACATTTCTCTGCTGCAACACAATGCTCTGAAATCATTCCCAGATGGAATGCATGGGTCATTCGACATGGTTCACATACGGTTGATTGGGTCGGGAATGCGGAAGGAGGACTGGAAAACCGTGGCGTCGAACGCGTTTACCCTACTGCGACCCGGGGGATACATCCACTGGGAGGAAGCGGGTGAGACTTCTTGGAAGTGCGTCCCGCCTAGTTGCGCTTTCGATGAGTGGTCCAGGATCAGGCTGCTGTGGTCACTAAAAGTCGGCCGCAATCCTTTGTAAGCCTTCACGAAGCTTCTGCGTATATTCTACATGGTTTCTGGTTTCCTATCCTGTTCTATCATGATAACGCGATGCAGTATGCCCGCGCAACTTCCTCTTGTGCTCCGCGATGCCGGCTTTACGGATATCGACGAGAAGGTCTGGAACACTTTCGGCATCGAGGGTATGATGCGAGAGTCGATGAGAAAGATAGCCACCGAGATCATTCGGCCGGTGATGCTGTCTATTCTTGAGGCTGGAGGTGTTGACACCCTCCAAAGTTCTCAGGACATTGACAGGCTCGAGTCCGAGATGGAGAGAGATATACAAGACGGGGCTTTGATAGGTGTTTCTTTAGCCTGGTTTTGGGGCAGACACCCGTGAGTTGACTGGAACTTCTACCTGAAAGAGGAGGACCATGAGGCACACGTCCAACATTCGTCGAGGACTTGGAATGAAATGAAAGGTCATGAAGCCCCTACCATAAGTTTGTGAACATACACTGTCAAATTGGGCGCGGTCATGTATCCTTGAGAAAACTGCTAACGGCTTAGACGCCAGGACCAAGTATTTGAAATGATTTCGATCCACTGGTTAGGAAGATTCTCAATCATGATTTGAAGTGATTGCGTGGGGAATCTTGTTCGCAAAGCTGGCTGTGTGCCTCGCAAGGTGTATGCCCGACATGGGCGAGGGGACAAAAAGCCTGCCTATCGCAAGTGCGATTTGAAAACAGAGTCATGTATGCGAACTGAAAAGAACAATATTCTTCATTAAAAGAGTACACATCTTCAAGAAGCAAAAGGTAAACGACGTTGGCCTGATTCGAACAGACGCTCCCGAAGGAACAAGATTTCTAGTCTTGCGCATTAGACCACTCTGCCACAACGCCTGGCATTCCCACTCGCTGGTCGCAACCTGAGGTGGAGATGGCGATGGCAGCCAATCGTGTTACGAAAAACCCACTCATTGCAGACCCATGCGATTTCATTCGATGAACGAGACATCTGATTTGTTTTCCAACTTCCAGCCGCATTAGACAAGGCGTTCAAATCATAAATTATGGAGCATATACACACTGAAATCAACCGGAATAGGAAAAAATAGAAGTAGGTTTTAAGTGATCATTAATTGACCGTCGATAGTGTACCAAGTTCTGAGGAGAGCTTGATTGGTGACATCTATCTAGGAAATCTCGTTCATCAACTCTGCCAGCCGTGCAATCCATTGTGATTGGCACCCCAATTGCAGCGGGATGAGTTCAATCAGCTTTATCTCTAAAAGTATTCCGCTCATGACGAGAGATCTGAAGCCTTCTACAAGGCAAAAAGGGTAGCTCATCACCAAGGCTGATGTGATCAAACTGGGACTTTACCTTAATTTCAATCACCTTTTGATGCAAGCCTTACGGAGTTTCTTAGACCCGATATATAATTCAGAAAGGACCCCTCCTGCCCGAGAGCAGCGTTACAGAGTCTAGATCAGCCTAGGGACTGATCAGCTTGTACAAGAGTCTTCAGCGGGAAGCTAGACGCAGGTGACGAAGGAACGCTCCCCGTGGGATGGTGTGGTGGCGCACGTGCGAGGTATTGAAGTCAAAAATCTGGCAGCGTTGCGGATCAACTCCGGACTTCACATACCCATATCCAGCCGCTTGGTCGAAAGTGGCACGATATAGTGTCAATATGTAGAGTAGCCAACCTCATGCAGAGTTGCAAACCGATGCCAGTTTGAATGTGCAGCCTCTCGCCAAGTTTATTCAAGCCGCTTGTTCAACGGACAGGAGATCCCGGGGCCGATGCTTCCGACACTCCGTTACTTCTAAAAAGACGTCCCATCATGAACTCTATCCTGTTGCGAAGCCCGTTGGCATACCCACGAGGCTGGAAACCAAGCAAACGAAAAACTCAAAAGCAACAGCCCAATCATCATCCATACTAAGGCGGAGCTTACTCCTTATAATCGAGTCGAGGGTTCTAAAACCGAGTGTAAACCTCAAAGCATTTCAGGGTGCTCTCGGTCTTCAATCCGTCTTGATTTAGTGTAGCACTTTGCTCTTTGCACTCACAGTGTTGTCGGAACCGCACTTACTTAGTAGTCAGATCAACGTTTTAATATTCTCAACGTTTCCAGCCCTGTGTATAAAAGCCAAGCGGCACTTCTTCCCCCAGCAGATTTGATATTCTTAGCAGCGCACTATCTGAGCCCCAGATTCCAGGATGCCCGCTGCCACCCTGGTTACGACTCCGCTGTTGGGATCCTTACACGGTGCCCCCAAATCATAGCGTCATCGCCTCCCCGAAGGAGTATACGTTCCTACCCTTGAATTCCTCGTGGAGTCCGAGGAACGTGATACAAATAATCTCGAACGCCACTTCGTCAGATGGATAAGCGCTGGTGAAGCAGGCATCATCGGCCACGGATCCAACGGGGAAGCAGCGCACCAGACTAGAGAAAGACGCAATTCCATGATCCAGTGCGCAGCCGATACCATCGGCTGAGAGGAACACGATGTCGAGTTATTTCATTGCTTGCCAGATGTGGAGCCCAGTCGACATGCGACATTCTTCAACTCGGCAAAGACGCCGCCGAGAGCAACGCATCTCGCGCGCTCGTGCTACATCCAAGCTACTACAGCCCCCCTTTATCGACGACGAAAGAATCGTCCAGCACTTTCACAACTTCGAAGACGAATCGCCCATCCCGTTGGTCATCTGCAACTTCCCCGCGGCAGCGTCGGAACTTGACCTCATCTCGGACGCCGTCTTCCGCCCCGCGCAGCACCTCATGAAAGAAGCTTCGGACGTCTTCCAAGGCAGAGAGCTAGGGGGCTGATTCGTCGGCGTGGTATTACGCGCACGTAGCCACCATGGCAGCGGACAAAGGGTCAACATCGCCAGGACGGGATAATCACTTGTGCACCCCGCATTCTCATGTTGTCTCTGTCAAAGCTCATGAGGCGCTTTACCATTTCCTACCTACTAGAGGGGGCATTTCATCGCCATGTCTTCTCGCTGGTCGGCGCCCCACGACTCTCCCGGTAGGTTTGCACTCAATTACAAAAACTAGGTTTGTGAAGTGACCCACCTAAGCTGTTTTTTGAGACGGTTCAGGTATTCTAGATTCCTCTGGATGAGCAGTACATTATAAGATGAAATCAAATAAATTAAGAGTGGTAGTAAGTATCTCCACAATGAGAGGTACATGTAGGCTTGAGGTGTCGTCGTGGGCAGGATTTACAGTCTCAAACTGCTGATTAGGGCGAAGTTGTAGATTATTCAACAAAACTTGAGGGTTAGAGGCAACAAACAACTTTAGATGCAACCTTATGAAGTGAAAAAATCCAAATCCTGTCTTCTTAAGTATTAATGCCATTGTATAAATCTTCAAATACTGCCTGTCCTCGTTGATGTCCTGGAGGTCTTCAAGAGATGACGATTGAATTCTGCATACAGAGAAGTGGGCAGATCTGAGAATCAAATAATGGCAAGGGCATGAGAAGAAGCGCAGCAAGGGACACCAAATTTGATATCATGTTCGTTTCTGAAATTAAGTACCAAGTATCTACGAAGAGTACCTTCTATCATCTTGAAACTGAATCTGGACCCCGTATGTAGACAATGATATGGCTCTTTCCCTCTCAGTCATTGCTACTACCTCCCTACGAGGCCTGGATGCCTGTTTTGAAGTGATCACACACCTGGCCCCTTAATCCGCCTCCGTGGGGGTAACGTGTTTGAGAATGATAAGTCAGTCAGCGTTAGTCACTTAAAGAATAGCACTAGCCGCCGGCAGCCGATAAGCGCCAGAAAGCAACAGTGTCACAGCACTCTGAACGGTAATAAATGTGAGGAAACACAGCATAAACATGAAAAGAGAAGAGCGCCGGGTGGCAAGCTATGCCTAGCGCGCCAGAATTGTCTTCATGTGGCGTGTTAAGAGAATGCACCGCCGGGCTGTTGGCCGATAGAACAACGGAAATAGTGAGATCCATGCTTCGCTCTCTGTGGTTAGTGAAACTGGTGAATAGAGGCGGCATATTTTTTTTATGTCATCTGTTGGTCGATCCTTCCATGGACAGTGGACATCGTCAAGAGCCGTCGCGCTGGTTTCAAAAAACACGCTGACGGCTGGTGTCCGCTCAGCAACTGGAACATCCACTTCTGGATCTCAAGGCACTGACAATAGAGGCGATCAGGGAGGCCGTAATGTCGACCAGCAGAATGGGCTTCCGGCCGGAACCACTGCTAGGCTGACCTCTGGCGGCGTCACAGCTGCAAGGACCGTGTCAGATTAACCACTTGGCGCGTAAGACGGATGGCGCGGCATCTGAAAGGGGGGGCCGTACCTGCGGCCCGGGAGGAGGATGCCCTACCGAATCAAGCATACTCAACCTCAGACAGCCAGAGATACCTATGGGGTGGGAACTATGAGAACAGCCGTCAAGACGAGGATTCACGACCGTCCATTTTTTGAATGCTCGGCTAGAGAACAGTAATCAACAAGGAGTCGTCTGGAGCACGGGTTTTAGTCTCATTCGATCCCTGGTGTGAGTGCCGAAATCTGCAAAACATTCATAATTAAGCCATAAAGCATGACACTGAAGCCTTTTCACCAGTGCTTAGTGAGCACACGACGAAGGGGGGTACTCATTGATCTTGAACGATTTCCCTCTTCAGTTGTCTCAATCTCACTGGGCGCTGATGTGGACGTCTCTATTTTGACAGCTGACGTTTTAGCCCCAGCAGCGTCTTTGAGCAGCTGTGCGTCTACATAGTATGTCCGAGTCTTCTGCCTTGTAGAGAAATAAGAAAGGCTTGTCAACCTGATGCAGAAGTAAACATCCTCATCATCGAGCCTAGAATCAAATCTACTTATTACCAGGGTAGATGTGATATGCACCGTAGGCGGCTTCTTGCATTGATCTCATAGGTCCTTCCAAGCATCTTTACTTGAGACATCAGCTCTGCATCAGTGCCAAAAGAAAAGGGGAAAACCTCTGATTACCGATGTCATCCCCACTCGGCCGATAGAATCGGTCAGTGACCGAATCAAGCGGATGGAGGTCTTGGGCGTGCGGGAATGTGGAGGGGCCTCGGCTCCTGTTTCTCCATCTTTCATCCCATGAATTTTAAGAAAAAATGCATTTCATCTCCCACATTCTCCATCACATACCCAGCTGGAGCCTCGTTCTCGCTTGCCTACGGTGTATCCAGCGCCCATCCCCTTTTCTTTGTCGGGCGTCTGCCCCCTGCCTCATCCCTCCTCACCTGTACGAAGGCAGAGAGGCCCAAAGTATTGAGGGCTTCCAGGGACCGCTGACACTGTGTGAAGGACTCGGACTTTTGCTCGACGTCGTGGCACCGATGATGAACTAATCAAATTTTGATTGGACATTGGCCTATCTAATCTTGTTAATTGCTTGAAAAGTGCTTCGATTAGGTAGGTGCAAATAAAGGAGACGACGGATTGAGACCGGTTATAAGCCGCTCGCGTCTGTCTGCTTGTGGTCCTCACACGGCGGCGACAAGGGTTCCTGGAAGCCCTCAATACATTTGGCCCCTGCATCACCTCCATACGTTAGCAGCAAAAATTCAAACGTCCCAATCTAACGGGCTCAAGGCTCAGAAAGAAGAGGGGGCAGGCCTGGCCCGGCATCCCGGCCCCGCTGGTGGGACAAGGTTTAGCGCCCTTGACCCTACCTCGGATCCACGATGTGGGCACGATCGGACGAAGAAGGCGAGAAGAAGAAACGAGTCCGAGGAGGCCCTACCGCTCTAGCCGGGCAGCCAGTCTGCTCACCGACAACCCGCCAGGCCAGCAAGTGGGGACCAGAAGAGAGCGTAGACTTTCCCTGTCAGCGCATCACCGCACCACTAGACTGATCTGCCCTTCGAGCACTATAGCTAAACTTTATAAGTAAAATAGACATTACACTATATCTCTCTACAAGTTTATAGTGATTGGAGATTTTGTTTTGGATATCAAGACGATTTTGACACCATTATCGGTCGTAAATGTGTGGTTGCCGTGGTATAGAAAATTGAAAGTCCGCGTGTGCGTTCTATTATGGTCCCCACTTGGCCGCGTATGAGACTCCGAGAGCAGAGAGGACCAGTATGACGCGCGCCCTGAAGTGGCCCACGACCTGGCAGCCAAGTTGGGTATGGTGGAGTTCCACAGGGGCAAAGGCTTCGGTCAGAGGTTGATGAAAAGATGCGCTCCGCGTTGTTGCCACGGGATGCGGCCGTGCAGAGAGGACATTGTGAACGCGACGTTTGAACAAGCTGGACGAAGTGACGTCGCAGTAGAGAACCATCTCATTCCAAGTGAGATGCATCCAGATTGTACGGCAGTGCATCGCGTTACCATCTTACCAATTGGTCAGGTAATTCCGGGCGATGATGACTGATGCGGTCAAGTCTCGACGAATACGATACCTACTCTCTTCGCCCGTGTCTGGGACGACAAAGGGCCTTCAGCTCACATCGAGATTGAACCACGGAGTCAGCTTCTCGAAACAGGCCAACAATCCGCACAACATTTCAAATATCTTTCTAGACGGGCACAAGGAAACATGGACCGTCATCCCCCTTAAAGACGAGCGCATCGACCTTTAATTTCTCGCTTGCAGGGACGTTCCAGGTTGTCGACGATCCTCACGCATCTCCCGTTGGGGTCATCGAAGATGCGAAAGGCCGAGCAACCGAAGATGGGACGAAGGGAGGATCATGACTTGTACCGCAACGACAAGGGCATCACCCAATCTACGACAACCGACACCGAGAGAATCGAAGAAGCAAGGCGGTGGGGGTGACACGGCGGAGCCGCCTGAAAGATGCGTGATGGCGCCGTTTCAGCCATCCCGGTTCAGGAGCGGAAAGGGTGAAGCAAGGATTATGTCATGACGACGCCCACCCCTTCCCTCCCCTCCTTCTCCTCGTGGGCGTCTGCGCAAAAGGAACATCAGCCAAAGACAAGCAAGGCTCAGTCCAACAAGTGCCCACCTAGCCTCACTCAAATTAAACAACTGGGCGACTACTGCCCGTTGTGGGAGCCCTGTCCGTCACCCGCCCAATCGCCGCCATTCCCTCCACGTGGAGCTGACTGGGGATCGTTGGCTGCCATGTTCCAGGACCACGGATGGATCACATCTCTGGGCTCTTGGTGGCCGGCTTGTCTTGTGTCTACTCTATCCGTACGGTAGTACGGTCTCATCCCGTACCCGACTGACTGACTACTGACTGACCGACCCAATGCTGGCCTGGGCTTTCTTTTCTGTTCGTCCACAGTATGTACTATCAGTTTGCTCCGCGTCCATAGCTGGGTCTAGAATGGGTCGCCCATGATACCCACACCCTGTGACGGCAGGCCACACAACGGTTTTGTCAGTCCAACCGTATAAGAGCCTCCGCCATGCCTCGAACTCTTTCTCCTCATCTCCCTGATCCTATCTCCTCGTCCCATTCCAAACTTGTCCGAATTTTCATTCACGTTCATTCTTTCAACACTCTCTTTACAGCTGTGCTAGACACAAGCCACTCTTTTTTTTGAGCTTTTTACAGAACATTGCGAAACAAAATTCCCAACCGTCAAACCCTCCTTTTTTAAAATCAAGCCAATCTCTACCGCGTAGAAATCAGCCAAAATGCAGTCCAACATCCTCACCGTTCTCTCCTTCGTCGCCGCCGTCTCGGCCCACGGCAAGGTCACCTCGCCCACCCCCCGCTCCGCCGGCGATGCCTTCAAGGCGGCCTGCGGCGACACCATGTGGAACACGGAGCAGGCCGACCCGTACGGCAACATCCAGGGCCTCGCCAACCAGGCCGGCAGCAGCCTCGACCCCACCAAGTGCGAGCTCTACCAGTGCAAGGGCTACAAGTTCGCCGACAACACCGCCAACGTCCAGAGCTACACCCCGGGCCAGACCGTCGACTTCAAGGTCGAGATCCGCGCCCCCCACACCGGCGTCGCCAACGTCTCCGTCGTCGACACCACCGCCAACTCCATCATCGGATCGCCCCTCATCTCCTTCACCAACTACGCCTCCACCAAGACCGGCGTCGCCGCCAACAACACCGCCTTTAGCGTCACCCTCCCCAACTCCCTCCCCGCCACCTGCGGCACCGCCGGCAACTGCGTTCTCCAGTGGTGGTGGGACTCTGCCGAGGCCGGCCAGACCTACATGTCCTGCGTCGACTTCACGTCCGGCTCCGGCTCCGGCTCTGCCGCGCCCGCTCCTGCTCCCTCTGCCGCTGCTCCCTCTGCTGCTGCGCCAACCACCCTCGTGACCTCTGCCATCGCCTCCGCTACCCCCTCCGCCCCTGCCGCTGGTAGCTCCGATCAGACCGCCGACCCCGTCGCCGCCACCCCCTCCGCTACGCCCTCTTCTCCTGTAAGTATTACACATCTCACATCCCCATCCTTTTTTCCAAATCTACTCTCGTGGTGGTAGACTGGAAAGTTCGGATTGAAACCTGTTGAAAGTTGTTCACAATGAGCTAACCCCTTATTTCTCAATAGTCCCCTTGCAAGCGCAACGCCAAGCGGGCCCTTCGCAAGCGCTTCTAAAGTGGAATTTAGAGTTTTATAGTAGACTTCGGACTCGCATCTGATACCCCAGTCACCTTTTTTGAGACGAGATGGAGGAGGAGGAGGAGGGACGAGAGAGAGAAAGACGAGATGGTTCGGAAACGGACCTCACAGTTTCACAAAAAAAGGGCTTGACACCCCCAAACCCTGGGATTTGCATGTTCTTGTACAAAGTTTAAAACACTTCAATGTTCAATACTTATTCTTTGCATATTATACCCTCCCTCTGCCTACGTAACCGTGAAAATGCGCGTCTTAATACGAAACATGCTGTCCCGCTCCTTCCATTCTCCATGTCCGTCGTCTGATTCCTCGTTATGTAATTTGACAGCTGAATACAAATGTAGACAGGTTTCCCAGGTCAGCTTTGCCAACGTCCCAACTTCCGTCCCACCATCCTTTACACCAGAAATTGTAACTTTCCTCTTGCAGATCAGACGCACGACACAACCACGTCCGAACTGGCGGATTCGACGCGGTGGTGTGCGGTCTGAGGCAAAGTCGTCGCAAGTAGGAAAACCCCACCAAAGATCGTCCCTTATGACGATCGGCTAAGAGCCAAGAGTGACATCACTCGTGGAGTCCACGAATAATTAGTGTATATGTTCGGATAAAGTAACCCGGGAGCACCGTGCACGATGGCACGTGCTCCGCATGAATGACAGCGAATCCGCCCCGGGCTATCTATTACTCCTTTCCGTGCTCGGATTTCAACCAATCCTGACCCTATCCTCAACCCACCCCTTTCACTAACTCAACCGTGATTCAGCTAATAAATTCCACTGTCAATTGAGCTGTGCACGTGCCAGCATGCACGGTACTCTATCGGGTCAATAGGGCTAGCGCACTGTCAGGTCACATCACCCGTGGCAGATCGGGAAACATCGCCAGAATCCACAACTGCTGCAAGTCATCTCGCGGACGCGAAACTCAAAAAAAGAAGGAAAGAAAAAATACCACTCCAACCCTCCCCGCCCTTTCCCCGCAGTGATGCCGCCTATGCTCTACGCCCAGTGGTGCTAACAGACACCCAGCGACCTTTATTGCATCCGGCCGGCTGGAGACTTTGTTGCGGACAGCAGCTTGTGGGCAGAAGCCGGTGGGAGCCGCGGTGCTAAGCAAAACTCAAATCATGTAGAACGTCAGGCTCCCCCACCCCTTGTCTGCAGCGCCGTCCGAAACGAAACAACTACATCGGAGACGGCGGCGTTGAAACTCTAAAAAAAAAAAAAAGAGAGACCGGACCGCAGGCTTCCCATGACTCCCCCCGATATAACTCATGGACGGCCGCAACAAGCATCAGCGAGCGAACTCGAAAACGACCCCCCCGTCTGTTCCGTAGATCCCGCTCAGAGCTTTGAACCATCCATCCCGTGTTTGATGTTAATTTGTTCTCTTCAATCTGCCCGCCATCGCCGAGTCATCTGTCGCAACCCTACGGAAACTTCGGACTGGCTGGGAAATCTTGCAACCGGACCGGCCAGCACCCGCCTGGGCGACGGCAAGACACGGACATCCTGTAGTGGCTGTGGCGGCGGCGAATCAACCAGACGACTGGCCCAAAGATATGCAGAGCGTGGATGGATATCATCACTCCTTCCCACCTGGTTGGGACGATGGGTCATTCAGAGAAAATCCTGAGTATCAGATCTGGCGACTGCGCTTCAGCCAGGATTGGGCGCGATTGATTAACACTCAAACAAAACATTTACAGCTCCCCAGTGCCAATACCTTGAGAGGACTTGCCCATGAGTCGGTAAACTGAGATCGCATTATGATCCAGCGACAGAGTTCACTAGGAGAAACACCGACCCCGCGCGCGAAGCAGCTTCCGCAGCTTCTCCGACTACAACGTCGGAACATTCTCGCACGCTGGGCGGGGGCCGTTCCGCACCGTCGCCGGTCTGCAAAAGTCTAGACACCAATGGCGTGGACGAACAAAGACGTGGCTATACTCGAGCTGTTACATCCATCGCACAGCGACATCTAATTTGAACGAGCTGTCCTCGCGGCAACTGGAGGAAGAATCCTCTACCCGAACCTGATACGTGCGAAAATGAGGCCCAGCGTACGGCGATGAGCAGGGACCGGGCAGATCCTAATATCTCTTTGTGGTACTCGTTGTTACAGCAAGGGTGAGTCGGCGCGGACCAAACAAAAGATACCTTTGAAAACGTGTAAGGAGGTCCAGCCCGCTTGTTTGGTCACCGCCAGCAGAAACCACATCTCAGGGTGCCAGAGGTCAAGGATGGGTTCTTCACATCATCAGACTCGTCAGAATCATCAATCACTCCAAGACTGCCGCTCGGCCATCTTCAGCAATTTACGAGTACCGGAGCAGCTATGAAAAGAATCCACAAAAGACAACTTTGGTTCATTGGCAACAGAGGGAGCTACAGGAAACCGACAACGCCACCCGAAAGGACATTCGGAACTGATACCACAGAAACTGGCAAGATTGTTGAAGCGCTTCCCCTTTGCTTGATGAGCTCCAGAGACATTGTAACCAGGGAGCGAGTTTTGATCCAGAGGGCTGTGTGCAGTAGAGAAAATAATGACTCATTTCGGAACAGCGACAAGACCTTGGGAAGGAATCAAGGTGAACATGATCAGAGAGTCGAGCGATGGTGATTTTCGGTGAGTTTGCGGTCGACCTACGGCAAGTGACAGGTTACTACGGAAGAGAGGTAGACCAAGAGGTGGATTGCGTACGAGAGCCGGATGAGCTGTAACGGCGCTTGGCGTTGCCACCTTGGAGCCGATGGCCCCCGCACATCGGCCGGGAACTCCGCGCCGAAACCGGCGGTTCGGGAACAAAAATGGACCCGGGTCGGGTGCCGGCGCCGTTATAAACCTGCAAAGCCAACAGGAACTTAATGCCATCTAGTGCCTGCTTCCAATGAATCATGTCCTGATTTGAATAATAAAGTCTATTATTCTCGATGCCTTATTAATCAAGAAGTTTCAAGTTGGCATCACGTACTACTACCCTCAAGTCGCCAACTCCAACCTGAATCGTCAAAATTGCCGACGGCCCTTCCCCCCCCTCCGACCACAATGACTCATGTCCCCGCCCTTGTAAAGATATTTGGGCAAACCAGTAACTTGGTAAACCCAGTTCGACCACCCTTTTCCGCCTGTCCTTAGCAGCGACCCAGAAACTCACCGGACGATACCCGACGCCGCTCACCACTCACCACAACCATCGACCAATCAAACCGCCTTATCCAGCCTCCATGCTCCGATTAGGAAGGTCCACAAACCAGTTGCCCGCGGCATCTGTCCGACGAGGGAAAATCGCTAATCGCCTCATGATAGCACAGCATTGCTTCCTCCTTCTCTCTCTGAAAAGCTCCTGTCCCACGGGCCACTGCAGGCAACAAATCTCTCCCGACTTCTCCGTATCGGCACCGGTCTCCCAAACTCACTCAACTGACTCACTCACTCAGTCTTTACCATCCAACCGACAACCCCCCCCCGTGAAGACTCCGAAACGCGGCTTCGGCAAAGACTGGGGTGTTCGATGCCGTTATCAATCGAAGTCCCGTACCCCGCCAAACTCCTATCTCGGCGGGGGAAGCGAGGATGGCAGCTCTCGACACAAGCTGGGTTAGCTATCACGCAATGGATTGGCCCTTCACGGCCGACTTGAATTTTTGTGTGATTGTGTACATAATGACATTCGCCCAGTCCCGTGACACCCTACGTAGTAAATGCCCTCTTCTCCCAATCCTCGACGTTCCGCATAGACAAGCGTGGTGTGTTGTTGCTATCAACATCCTTTGCGGTCTCGAAGAGCATCTGCCTCAGATCGTGCGAATCCCACAACCGTTTTGGTGATTAAGTGACGGCCCCCCCTTCATATTCAATTGATAGCGCAGACGTCCTCGTCCGGCTGAGACGAGAACATCCGCCCACACCATGCGCTCACAATCCCTCCTCCTCACCTTCCTCTCCGCCTCCTTGGCAACCTCATCCTCCTCGCCCTTCTACACCGAACACCAATACCCCTTCATCGACGACGATGCCACCGACGACACCACCGCCGCCGCCACCGCTGGGACCGGCCCCGTAGTCTCCTCGGCCTTCCAATGCGACCTCCCGCCCCCCGTAGCCCCCTCCGACGGCCTCCCCTCCGCCCGCGACCTCTTCACCTCCGAAGCCGCCATCAGGAAACAAGTCGAGCGCCACGCCGCCCTCGTCCGCGTCCCGTCAATCTGCTACGACGATCTCGGCGACTTTGACAAGGACGAACGGTGGAACGTGTTTTACGAGCTCCACGACGTCTTGAAGAAGACGTATCCCGTCTTGTGAGTGTCCTCCACTCCCTGCTTCCCACCCCCCCCCCCCCCCCCCCCCCCCCCCCCCCCCCCCCCCCCCCCCCCCCCCCCCCCCCCCCCCCCCCCCCCCCCCCCACCCCCCCCCCCCCCCCCCCCGCCGCGACGGACGCCGACCCCCCCATGACGGGTGTCCCCGCGACCTACTTCCCCAGGCCCCCCCCCCCTCAACAACCAACCTTTCACCACGTGAGGCCGCTCCCGAGAAAAGAGCACACAGCACCAACCAAAAGCTACCAAAGCAAGACCAAGACCAACACACACTAAACAATCAAAAATACAAAAAACAGTCACGCCCGCTCCACCCTCGAAAAAGTAAACACCTTTGG